>NC_081348.1:1421290-1502338 GCF_029784015.1 Lycium ferocissimum
CATCGGTACCAAAGAATTCACGTGTAAAAAGTTTTTTTTCCCTCATCACACGTTCTATGATCCGGGTATTCATACATAGTTCGAAAATTTTTTCATCCCTTACATACTCGAATGTCGACCGCCCCCTCTTCGGTCGCGGCTCACGCCGCGCAGTACACCTAAAGTAGCCGAAGACATTAAGGTGATCCGCCGGGATCAAGCAGCTCCATTTTCTCCGAGTGGCCGCCGAGCCGTTGTATACGTGGCTATGGCATTCGATTATGTTAGAGACTCTATGGTGCAGAGTCAGCGTATATAAGACGTCCATCGTGAGCGCCCATAAGCCGTCGAATCGCTATACATGATATTGCAGCATTTTTACTACGCAAGTTAAGTGCCGATTTGAAAGATATAAAATATGTTCGTTTTTCGATTTTTTATTTTTTATTATGCATTCATGAACTGGCTAAGGGCCCATTATGACTACGAGTACTATGACCGTCAGAGGGTTCGCTCGGCCCTAAGTAAGGGTCGGGTGCCCATCACACCCCATCCAAATCGGGGTATGACGGGTCGGCACCCATCATGCCCCATCGGATTGGGGTGTGACAAAGTGGTATCGGCCGCCGTCCTAGGTTGTACCGCAAAGTCGTGTCTAGTAGATTATTGTTTATGGTGTGTTGTGCGCCACATCTATAAATGCGAGGAGGCTGAGACATTTAGGATGGTTACTCTTAACCATATCTAAGATCGTGCGATAGAGCCAAGCCATAGGAAATGAGATTCCTTATACTAATCCTTGATTTCAGCAAAAGAATGGTATCGACAGAAGGAAGTGAGTGATGATATTGAAAGTTACAGAGGTAAGTCACTTCGTTGGGGCTACGTTATCAGAATATGTATTTATATGATAATGGATTGGTTGTCATAGAGGTAAGTCAGTGAAAGTACAACAAAGGAATTGATTAAATGTATCTCTTGATGATAAGTTCGCGATAATTTTGTGTTAACTAAACAAATTGAATGAATCAGTACAAAGGTAAGCAACGGTACGAAAAGATGTATGTCGGGTAAGGTAAGGATATTGAGGTATGATTGAAATGCAAAGCTGAAGAATGAAAGGCAAAGTAAATAGGAAGGCATAACAGGGCAGATCGCTAAAGGATTAGGTACATCTCGAGGTGTGGTATATGAGGTAAGTTCTGACATCTTTGTACTTTTACTTAAAATTGGGAGCCCTGTGTGGCTGAGATATGTCGTATATATATATATATAGCCCCGCGAGGCATTGTTGGTATTTGCCGCGTGTGTTTTGGATAGTAAGAAATATAGAGGAAACTCTGCCAAAATTTTCCTAGAATTTAAAGGAGAAAAGATATAAGCTTGTAATATGTCCCAACGGGAAAAGATGTTGTGTAAAAAGTAATGGAAGGACGGGATTAAGTTAGGAGTATCGTTGACAACTACAAGAGATGAGTTAAATATTGTTGAATTGATAGTAACGGTAATTGTAAGATCGACATTGATACGGTAAAGAGGAATGCTAGAGTAAATTAGGAGACCGGTAGTACTAAAACACGACATAGAAGAAAGTGGGTAACTTTCTAATAGAGTGTGATACCGGAGTATTGATTGGATGGATAAGCACAAGTAAGATACGACAAGTCTATTAGCAAAAGAAAGAATAAATATGATTGAGGCAGTAAGAAGTACGAAGGGTTATAACGAATGTGGATACCAGGTAAGACAACTTATATGAGTGAGTGTAATAACATGGGATCATAACAATAACGTGTTATATGCTAACCCACGAGGCTTATTCTATTTTATACGCAGGCTGGCGAATGAAATCAAGAAGTGGCACTCTATAGAGTTGATATGATCAGGATATAATAAGAACGTAGCAAGCTTTGTCACGCCCCGAAACATGGCATGGGCGTAACACGACACTCGGTGCCTTGCTGCATGTGACCGAGCAAACTATATGGCTTGCTGAATCAACATGGGGCATGAACTGATGTGGAATATAATATAAACATGCATGGTGTGAGTAAAACATAGGATTTGATAATCATAAGTTCTGAAAATACTATTATATCATGAAAGCGGAAATATAGTAATGTAACCAACTGTGCCAACTCAACCGAATATCGATACGACATAACCGACTAGTCTATTAAACCTTTGACATGAGTCCGATCGCTAAAAGCTCGTTCTCGGACAAGGCCCCCGCATACCTTGACTGCATAACTAACATGAAAATAAAGTAAAGATAACACCCCAAATGAAATCGGGCTCACCAACAGCTAATACGTGAATAGTCCTAACGAGCAGATCTGTTGACCTGTAAATCAATGCCTGTATCGTGAAATGCAGGGGAAATAAAAGGGGACGTCAGTACATTTGAATTGTACTGGTATGTAAAGCAACTGAATGAAATAAACATGACACATGAAATAATAGAACTGAAACTAAAACTGAAACTGTAAGCTGAACATGAACATGAGCATCATCTGACATGAATGTATACATATAACATGAGTAAAACATTTTAAGCGGGAGAGCCTTAGTAAACCGACATGTAACCACCACGTGAGCACATGGCGTCTAATCTTTGCCCGATCAACTAAGCCATCCCATATCTTACCGGGGTATGAGACATGAACATGACATGAATAGATCCAATAACTCGCAATGGGTAAACATGAAGGAATCGTCCTAACTGGGGCGGAGCGATCCTCATCCTACGCTGGCATACGTAGTTTCAGCTTGTCTGAGCCTTCTCAGTAATCTATGCAACTCTAAAACATGAACATGGATATAATTGGCTTAGAAGCCCATGAATTACATAAACATGATTGTAAATATGATTCGTAAACGTGATTCATTAAGGAAGTTTTCCCAAATTCCTAATAGATTTTTTCGTATACTCATTTTAAGTGAGACCTTGTGCAAACTTACTTGAAAACATGCTCTGTAAAGTAGCTTTCGACTTTACTTTGCCGAAGGACTCTTCTTATGACTTGATTAGGTTTCAAACACCCTTTCTATACTACTAATATTGGGTTCATTATACCTCCGTCTTACAAGTCAAACCTTAGCCCGAATGTACGAGGTGTTACAATATCTTTTATCTGCCTCAACGTTAGCTAAACTTCCTATGGATCGCCGACTAAGAGCATCGGCTACTACGCTTGCTTTCCCTGGATGGTAAAGGATATCTACATCATAATCCTTAAGGAATTCGAGTCATCTTCTCTGTCTAAGATTCAACTCCCTCTGCTTGAAAATATATTGAAGGCTCTTATGGTCGGTGAAAATATCAACGTGCACTCCATACAGATAGTGACACCATATCTTAAGTGCGAAGACCACGACTGCCAATTTCAAGTCATGAGTCGGATAATTCTTTTCATGAGCCTTAAGCTGTCGGGATGCATAAGCCACAACCTTACCATGCTGCATTAAGACGTATCCGAGACCAATTCCTGAAGCATCATAGTATACCATGAACCCTTCGGTTCCTTTTGGTAGCGTCAAAACTAGAGCAGAAGTCAACCGCTTCTTCAACTCTTCGAAACCTTGTTCACATGTATCTGAGCATTGAAATTTGACCCTATTTCTGAGTCAACTTAGTAAATGGAGCTTAGATAGAGGAAAATCCCTCTACAAAATGTCTGTAATAGCCTGCCAGACCCCAAAAAACTTCTTATATCGGATACTGAGGTGGGTCTGGGCCAATTCTTCATGGCATCAATTTTCTGAGAATCAACTTTCACACCTTGCCAATTCTTCACGGCATCAATTTTCTGAGAATCAACTTTCACACCATCCCCTGAAATCACGTGGCTGAGAAATGCCACTGACTTAAGCCAAAATTCACACTTTGAAAATTTTGCATAAAGCTGATGATCGTGAAGTGTTTGCAACACTATTTTGAGATGTTCTGCATGATCAGTCTCACTATCGGAATACACCAAAATATCATCAATAAATATAATGACGAATAAACCAAGATAATCCTTGAAGACCCTGTTCATAAGGTCCATGAAAGCAGCTGGTGCATTTGTCAACTCAAATAACATGACAAGAAATTCGAAATGGCCATAACGGGTCCTGAAGGCGATTTTCAGAATATCAATGTAACACCCAAAGAACTTTTGATTAAGTTATGTTCATGATTCGAGGCTAAGTTTTGGTATTGAAATTTGGCCTTGGAACGGTGAAAGGACGTTTTACGTCAAAAGTACGGGCCGTACAAATTTGCATGGGATGTAAAATTTGAACGTACCTCACAAGGAAAAACCAAAAGCTACTGGAATTTGACAATTGTAGGTACGATCTAGATTTACGGGAAGTACATCAAAGTACGGGACGTACTTTTGTCCCGTACCTCTCGTGCCAAAAATCATAGGTTCTGGAAAATGGCATGCGAGGTACGTCCACAATGTACGGGACATACAATATTGTACGGGTCGTACATTGTGCCCATACTTTCCCCGCTTCAGCAAATAGTATAAATTCGAGACTTCAGTTTTTAATCCCGCTTTTCATATTCTCAAGCCCTAGCACGAAGTTCTTCTCCTCCTACCATCAAGATACACTAAAGTAAGCCTATTCCAAGCCTTTCAAGTAAATTCTAACATGTATTTATGATTTCTAAAACAAGAATCCATTGTCCCTAACCTAGGGTTTTTAAGAAAACCCATCTAAGGGTTTCAAGCTTCTCCAAGTTCAGATAATTGTTATAAGTTTTGGAGCGTTACAGGTATGTAGGGTTTCTATCTACATGTGGGAACATCATTGTTTTTCCCCATGCCATATTCTTTCATGAATTTGTGAAAGTTCACCAAAACTAGGGTTCTAGACATGCTCATGATAACCCTAAGTACATGTACCATGATATACCATGTTTGTATGATTAATTCATTATTGTGTTCTTAATATTCCATTTTGGTTATTGAAAATCTTTTCGTAATTCATGAAAACCCATACTTTGCCTTCCATGGGATCTTAAATGCAAGATATGAACTTTTATATATATTTTCATGAAATTCTATATACATCCATGTTTTTATACAAGTTATACTATGTGCTTATATCCATGCTATACTATACTGACGAATCATGTTTACAAGCCATGTTTATGAATCAAGTTTACAAGTCATGATTACAAGCTATGTTATACAGACCATTGGCCCAGATGCCAACTATATCCATGTTCATGTTTTTGGGAGTAGCATAGGTTTACCGAGAAGGATCAAATAGCCTGAAACTACGTATTCCAACGTAGGGAAGGGTCGCTCCGCCCAGATTAGGATGACACCTTCAGATAGTTAAATTGGATCCATTTTCATGTCATGCTTATGTCTCATACCCTGGCAAGGTGTGAGGCTGCCCTGCTGGTCGGGCCAGGTACCAGACTCTACGTACCTACGTGGTGATTCCATGTTGTCGATTATACTATGGCTCTCCCCGCATATATATATATATATATATATATATATATATATTTATATATATATATATATATATGCACTTAAAACATTTTACTTATGGTATACATTTACTCATGTCAGTTAATGCTTATGTTCATGTTCAGCTTACAGCTTACAGTTTCGGTTTCAGGTCAATTATTTCACATTCCATGTTTATTTCATTCAGTTGCTTTACATACCAGTACAATTCAGGTGTACTGACGTTCCCTTTATTTACTAGAGGCCTGCATTTCACGATGCAGATTTACAGGACGATGGATCAGCTCGATAGGACTCTACACGTATCAGTTATCGATGAGCCCCATTCTATTCGGGGTGTTATCTTGATTTATATTTATTTCAGTTATATGGTAAAGGCATGCCGGGGCCCTTGTTTCGGTAAACAGTTTAGCATTCTGACTCATGTCAGAGGTTTCATAGACTAGTCAGTTATGTTATGTCAGATATTCAGAGTCGTATAGCCATTTTGGCTTAGTATTATTATGTTTATCCAGACTATTCTGCATTATGTTATCATGATACTTTTAGACTTATGAATTGTGGTCCTACATTTTACTTAAATTATGCATGTTCATAGTTTAGTCCGCATCAGTTCATGCCCATGTTGAGTCAGCAAGCCATGTGGTTTGCTCGGTAACATGTAGTCAGGCATCGAGTGCCGTGTTACACTTAGGCCATGGTTCGGGGTGTGACAAAGCTTGGTATCAGAGCCTAGGTTCAAGTGTCTTAGGGAGTCTATGAAACCGTGTCCAAAGGGGATCACTTTTATATGCGTACGGTCCCCACACATATAAAAAGTTGACCACCAAGACATCTAGGATTCTTACTTTTTTCATATTCTAGATCGTACAGTTAGAGCTATGCTTTCAGGAACTCTTCTAACTCGTGCGTATTACGTATTTCAGACAATGCCTGTGAAAAAAAAGTACACCAAGAGGTCTACAGCTACAAGTCACAGGGCTACCGCTAACGTTACTCCAAAAGTGGAGCCTCAGACTCAGAAGGTCGCATCAGGTACTGAAATCCTAGCTACAGGGAGGCCTGCGGAGGTCCGTCCCACCGCTACTCCATAGCCTAATGCTTCAGACGTGGACGTCAGGGGAGTAATCCAGCTGCTCACCCAGATTGTTGCTAATCAAGTCCAACGCAAGGAAAGGGCTCCTAGCTCTAGTGCTAGTGGTGGATCAGACAGTTCAAGGACCAAGAAATTCTTGAACCTAAAGCCTCCAATGTTCACAGGGTCTAAAAAGGAGAAAGATCCGCAGAATTTTATTAATGGACTCCAGAAAGGTTTTCAGGTTATGCATGCTACTGAGACAGAGGCAGCAGCCTGGGATGGGTTTTCAGATGCTTTCGTTGCCCATCTTTGGTACGAGATGTGGGAATAGTCCTGCGGAGAAGGTGTGTCTCTAGCAACTTAGGATGAGTTTTCAGATGCTTTCATTGACCACTTCCAGCCAATTGAGGTCAGAGAGGCGAAGGCCTACTAATTTAAGAAACTCATGTAGAATGGTATGAGTGTTAATGAATACTATCTCAAGTTTGTTTCCTTGACTAGTATGCTCAGTATATGCTCCCTGATATGTGAGCCATAGTTAGGCGTCTTGTGTTGGGGCTTATACCAGATTTGCATGGTGACGCTAATATTGCTGCTCAAAATGACAAGATGACCATCATCAAGATGGTTGCTTTTGTGCAAGGTAATAAGGAAAGACTAAAGGAAGAGGAAGCTCTTCAGAAAGAGAAGGATAGAGAATTCAATAAAAGATCTGAGTCTGCAGGTAACTTCAGTCATGGGGGGAGGTAGAGGCAGGAAATTATTCAAGAATAGATCATCAGGACCTACTCCATCGGCAGCTAGTGCCCCAGCCCCAAAGTTCAGGAATGATCAGAAGAGACAAAATTCCAGGCCGACTTACTCCTAATCTCAGGCTATGTGGGTCAGAAGACTTATGACATTCCGGTCTGCAGCAAATGTGGTAAGAGACACCTAGGGGTGTGTCGCATGAGTATGGATGTTTGCTATGGGTGTGGCCAGCAGGGCCATTTTCAGAGGGATTGACCATTAGCGAGACATGGTACCGGAGGTAATGTGGCTTAATGTCACGACCCGACTAGGGCCATGACGGGTGCCCGGGGCTAACCACCGAGCACCACTCATTCTATTACTCATCCTGCGGTCATTCATTAATCTCATGCTTATAATCATAGCAAAACTATTTTTATTTGCAACATATTTACTTTATATACATAAGCCCTTCGGCTAACAAAATAATATATACATACGATGAGAATCTGTGAGACCATACAACCCACACATACGTATCTACGAGCCTCTACTAGAATACTAGACATATGGACGGGATAGGACCCCGTCATGCCCAAGACATATATGTGTACACAAAAGAATAATCAATGGCACCTCCGGGACAATGGAGTGCTCTCAAGTCAGCTAATAGCTCTTACGAGTCTGGATCACCTCCCTGTCTACCCGTGGGCATGAACACAGCGTCCAAAGAAAACGGACGTTAGTACAAACATTGTACTGAGTATGTAAGGCATAAATAATAATAATACGTCAATGAAATAAGGAAGCATCAAATGAAGAGTAATCTCAAACTGACTGTCATTTATAAGAGAAACAATGTATGCTGACTTACTTCATAATCATCATCATATAATGTATGCATATATGTATAAGCTGCCCGACCATATAGGTACGGTGTGATAACCATTAGCCTGCGTCCAGGCCTTCCGCGTCCGGGGTACCATCTCATGCCGCCCACTAGTGGTGTCTGCCCATGCCATCTAGACATGTTGTATACGCTGCCCGCCTTAGCGGTGTCTGCCCGGCCATATAGGCGCTGTGTAATATCATCATCATGTACTCATCATAATGCATGCATAGAAACTTAAAGACAATTGTACTTTATCGGGGTGACATAAGGTCGTAAACTCCCGATTTCATTATGGAGCATTTATAAGCATTCTGCCTCACCTTGAAGGAATTAGCATATAAGGTGAGTGTATACAATAAACAACATCAAGAAATTATAGATAGCATCATTAGCTTATAGAAACATCATATCATGGACTCTAGAATCTTTAGACATAAGCTCATCATCATTATCATTATCGTGCTCATAATATATCCTTATCTCATATGGCTATTCATGAACATAGACTCTTAGTTTTTTCGGAATGTAGGAAATTCTTGAAGAAGGAGGAAAATCATGCCATAAGATTCATGCCTTAGAAAGAAAGGACTAGCCTCACATACCTTTTTCGTTTAACTATTCTATCGCTTGCTTGTTATCCTTCAATGTCCACGTTTCTACCTTCAAGAGAATTCGTATTAACGTTAGTTAAACGATTATAAGAACGTGCTTACTAAAGCTAGAGAAAATTGGGCAGCATTTCCTTTGTTTATACATCTTTCCCCATATTTCATATCAACTTCCAGACATCCATAACAACATTCACAATATCGTAAGCAACAACCATCATTTATTTATATTATCCACATTTCACAATTTCACTTCAATTCCTCCATAACCATGGTCATAGGTCACTATAACGTTCTCTCACATATAATACTTATTCCATGTTCTAAATGTCATTCATAACCTACTTACAATCACAACATATCCATATTCATAATTCATTCCAAGCTATGGCTCAACAATGTTACTATTCCCACATTTATGACCCATTTCCTATATTCTTCTACGATCCAAGTGTTTCAACTTCTCAATACCTTAAACAACATGAAAATACCTTAAAACTTACCTTATATAGTGTAGGAACAAGCCTTGAGTGGAAATACTCTTCTTGCACCAAAACCCTAGTTCCCTTCTCTTGGAATTTCTCGGCTTAGATGAACTTTAATGTGTCTCATACACTTGATTCACTTGAGTTCTTGATATTGATCTTTGTTTTCCTTTGTTTTCTTGTAGATGAAGTATGTGGAACCTTCTAGAGGTCTTGAGAGAGATGAAGAAGTGTGGGAACATGAAATTAGTGAAGTGGGATAACATTTATATAATTGAACTTAGCTCAGCCCGTCGGGACTTCCACGGACACTTATACGGTCCGTAGAATATTGCACTACCCGTATAAGTGGTCGTGGTTCACCACTAAGCAATCATCATCTCTGCTGGGTGTTATACGGACCGTATAATGTTATACGGACCATATAAGTTGATCGTACAACCCCTTTTCCCCGAAATGATCTCCGTCGTTCGTTTGATCTCCAATCCATATGGAACCTTCTTGACACTTGTTTAACACTTCGTTAACAATCTAAGGGACGTTATGACTCTTTTCCAAAACATCATTAAGTCATCATTAATTTGATACTCGTAAATCTTGCCCGACACACAACATATACCTTACTTTCTTTAACAACTTTTGTCTCCTACTTCAAATGTTTTTTTGAAATCTCATTTAGAATCATCAAATGTTATTTCTCACTTATCAAAACATCGTATACGTCGTACCCTTCATTAGTCTATTCATTGTTCATTAACGGAAAATTTTTCGAGGTGTAACATTCTTTCCCCCTTTTGGAATATTCGTCCTCGAATGTTAAACACTCCGGAATTCTACGGAAATTTCGCCAGAGTTTCCCCTGTAACATGGCACTACCATCCTGTCACAACAGCCTACAATAACATTGCCTTACAAGGATACAACACAATAGCAATATAAGTTGGCCACACACGACCCATATGCATAAAGAGAAAACATACATACCTCATAATATTGATGTTTCATCTTGAATCTCTTCCGGGGGCTGAAACAAGTGCAGGTATGTGGATTTCATCTTCTCTTCTGCCTCCCAAGTCATTTCTTCTCGGTTGTTATTTCGCCACAAGACTTTAACTGAGGCCACGTCCTTGTTTCGAAGTCTCCGTACTTGCCTGTTTAATATGGCAATGGGCACTTCTTCATAAATTAGCTTTTCTGTCACCTGAACATCATCTATTGGAACAATCTTTATAGGATCTCCAACACACTTGCGGAGCATGGAGACATGGAAAACTGGATGGACCGATTCAAGTTCTAAAGGCAAGTCCAATTCATAAGCTACTTGACCCACCTTGCGGATAATCTTATAGGGTCCGATATATCGAGGACTCAATTTCCCTTTCTTGCCAAATCTTATCACACCTTTCATTGGCGACACCTTCAAAAATACCCAATCATCAACTTGAAATTCTAAGTCTCGCCGGCGGTTGTCCGCATAAGATTTTTGGCAACTTTGGGCTGTCAACAATCAATCTCGGATCACCTTGACTTTTTCTACGGCTTGTTGAATCAACTCAGGGCCTATTAGCTATACTTCTCCTATTTCAAACCATCCAATTGGAGACCTGCACTTCCTTCCATATAAAGCTTCATACGGAGCCATTTGGATACTAGAATGGTAGCTATTGTTGTATGCAAACTCAATTAGAGGTAAGTGGTCATCCCAACTACCACCGAAATCTAGAACACATGCTCTTAGCATATCCTCCAAGGTCTGAATTGTACGTTCGGCTTGTCCATCAGTCTGCGGGTGAAATGCCGTGCTAAGCCTTACTTGAGTACCTAAGCCTTCTTGGAAAGATTTCCAGAACTTGGCTGTAAATTGTGCTCCTCTATCTGTGATAATGGATATCAAATACCATGGAGTCGCACAATCTCCTTGAGATACAACCTTGCATAATCTTCTACTGAGTATGTGGTTCTGACTGGAAGAAAATGAGCTGCTTTTGTCAATCTATCCACAATCACCCATATAGAATCATACTTTCTTCGGGAACGAGGTAACCCTACAATAAAATCCATGTTGATCACTTCCTATTTCCAAATAGGAATCTCCATTGCTTGCAATAATCCTCCTGGCTTTTGATGTTCGATTTTCACTTGCTGGCAATTTGGACATTGAGTTACAAATTCTGCTATGTCTTTCTTCATTCCATCCCACCAATAAATTAACTTGAGATCATGATACATCTTTGTCGTTCCTGGATGAATAGAATACCGAGAGTAATGAGCTTCTTCTAGAATCGACGATGTAATTCTGCAACATTCGGAACACATAGCCTACCTCGGTATCTAAAAATTCCATCCATAGAAGTTTCAAATGGAGACTTCTCCCTTTCATGAAATGTGTCTCTATAGTGGCTCAACTGAGGATCTTCATATTGACGTTCTTTCACTTCCATATTCAAGGACGAAACTGTGGGATTATTAACACTAACTCCTGTACCACCTGAATCAATTAAACGTACTTCAAGATTAGCTAGTTGTCGAAGCTCATGAATCAATTCTTTCTTCTCCGAAGGAACTTCACATAGGGTGCCCATTGATCGGCGGCTAAGCGCATCAGCTACTACATTTGCCTTTCCGGGGTGGTATAAAATATTCACATCATAATCTTTCAACAATTCTAACCACCGCCTTTGCCGCAGATTTAACTCCTTCTGTTTGAAAATGTATTGAAGACTCTTGTGATCCGTATAGATATCAACATGCACACTATACAAGTAATGTCTCCACATCTTTAATGCATGAATAACTGTAACCCGAGATCATGAGTTGGGTAGTTCTTTTCATGTTTCCGCAGCTGTCTCGAAGCATAAGCAATGAATTTACCGTGCTGCATTAATACGCATCCTAGCCTAATACCGGAAGCATCACAATATACAAAAGATAACCATCTGGCCCTTCTAGGAGTGTTAAGACTGGAGCTGAGGTTAATCTGTCCTTCAACTCTTGGAAGCTACGTTCACAAGCATCATTCTACTGAAATTTAGCTGACTTCTGGTTTAGCTTCGTCAATGGGGTTGAAGTAGAAAAAAATCCCTCTACGAACCTTCTATAGTAACCTGCCAATCCCAGAAAACTACAGACTTCCGTAGGCGTCGTAGGCCTTGGCCAAGTCTTCACAGCTTCAATTTTCTGAGTATTAACTCGAATGCCATCATCTGAAATAACATGACCCAAAAATGTCACAGAATTCAGCCAAAACTCACACTTTGAAAATTTTGCATACAATTCTCGAGTTCGAAACGTAAATGGTCTGCATGTTCTGAATCTGTGCGAGAGTACACCAGAATATCATTAATGAATACTATTACGAATAAATCCAAGAGAGGCCTGAATACATTATTCATTAAATTCATGAACACTGCCGGAGCATTAGTTAACCCAAACGACATCACCCGAAATTCATAATGGCCATATCTCGTTCTGAAAGCTGTTTTGGGAATATCTTCTTCTTTAACTCTCACTTGATGATAACCTGACCTCAATTCTATTTTGGAAAACCACTTGGCACCCTGTAATTGATCAAATAAATCATCAATTCTCGAAAGAGGATATTTGTTCTTTATTTTCACCTTATTCAACTGCCTATAATTGATGCACATTCGTAGGGAGCCATCTTTCTTTCTCATGAATAGGACTGGTGCTCCCCACGGTGATGAACTGGGTCTAATAAATCCCTTCTCAAGTAAATCTTTCAACTGTGCCTTTAGCTCTTTCAATTTTGCCGGATCCATGCGGTAAGAAGGAATAGAAATAGGCTTAGTGTCCGGCAACACATCAATAGCGAAATCAATTTCTCTTTCCGGAGGAAGGCCTGAAAGTTCATCTGGAAATGCATCAAAAAATTCATTCACTGCCGGAACGGATTGGAAAGTTGGCGACTTTGCTTCAGTATCATAAACTCGGACTAAGTGATAAATATAGCCCTTAGCTATTATCTTTCTTGCCTTAAGGTAGGAAATAAACCTACCTCTTGGAGATGCTGTATTAACCTTCCATTCAAGCATGGGCTCTCCCGGAAATTGAAATCGAACTACTTTCATTCGGCAATCAATATTAGCATAACATGAGGCTAACCAATCCATACCCATAATCACATCGAAATCTAACATTTTCAAATTTCAACTAAATCGGCTTTCCGGCGGTCACATATCACAATCACGCAACTTTTGTACACTTGTCTAGCTATCACGGGATCACCAACCGGAGTAGATACCTCAAAAGGTTTAATTGGCTCGGGTTTCACCCCAATACGATCAGCAACATATGGAGTAATAAGATAGGGTAGAACCCGGATCTATCAATTCATAGACATCATGGGAAAATATGGATAATGTACCTATAACCACATCTGGGGAGGACTCAAGATCCTGTCGTCCAGCTAAAGCATATACGCGGGGCTGAGTGGCACCTGAAGTAGATGCTCCTCCTTGGCCTCTACCTCGGCCCCGCCGGGAACTGGGGAGTCCGCCCCCACCGGCGCACCGAAGAAGAACCGCCCGCCGATCCCGTGGGCCGAACCACAACTCTACCACTCACCGGCGGGCAATCTCGCATCATGTGCCCAACCCGGCCACAGCATAGCAAGCATCCGAACCCCCCGCGACACCGTCCGAGTGTAATCTACCGCACTAGCCGCATCGCGATACATCGGGGTCTCCTCTGACTATAATCTCCCCCAAACTGAGAACCTGAGGCCCTCGAACTCTGACCCTGTCCTGAACGAAAGGAGCAGTCAAATCTCCTATCCGTAAATCATGGAGGTGCACTAATCACCGACTGGCCTGAGTGTCTAGAATATGACTACCTTGATCCCCCTCTGTAGTCACTACCTGCCCCCATAGATCCGGCCCTCTTGCTTTGCCCTCTATCAATATCACGATCACCCCTTTGCGGATGTTGTTGTCCTTCTAGATTCTGGGCATGGGCTTGAATGCGGGAAATATCCATACCGTCTTGCAATGAAGCCGTCAAACAGTCTTTGAACAAATGTGGCCCTAAGCCACTCACAAATCTATGCACTCAATCTCCTATGTCGGCCACCATGGTCGGGGCATATCTAGCCAATGAATTAAATTGAAGGCTATACTCCCGAGCACTCATATTTTCTTGCTTCAAATTTAAGAATCTATCCGCTCTAGCTCAGCGGATCTCGGGTGGCAAATAGTGGCTGATAAAGGCATCTACAAATTCTTGCTAAACGGGAGGAGGCGCATTCTCTTTTCTTGATGATATCCAATTATTATACCATAATACCGCCATATCTCGGAGTCTATAAGATGCCAAATCCACAGACTCAGTTTCGGAGGCATGGATAATCTTCAATGTCCTCAACATTTTATCAATAAAGCCTTGCGGATCTTCATCCGGCTTTGACCCAAAGAACTCCGGAGGATTCAAACTCATAAAATCACGGCTCTGATACTAGCTGACCGATCACTTGGGCTCGCATTCTGCCGCTTTTCCTGGGCGGCAACTAACTGCGTCAATAGATAAATAGCTTCGGTCACTTGTTGACCCGAAGTAGCCGGTGGAGGGACTGGAGGCATAGGAGTTGGAGCTGAAGCTCCCTCTTGTTCTTCTAAATTAGGCAAGGTAGAAGAAGTATTAGACGGAGCCTCATTATGGGATTCGCCGTCTTCTACATTCATTGGCGGCTCTCTTTCTACCCGCCTTTTCATCGTAGTCTTGCCTCTTCGGGGCGCTTTGCTTTTCCCATTGGCGGCATTTCTGAAATCATAGCACACTATTAGGGAGGAGAAAATCTTATAACACCGCTCTATCGCACGATATCTTAAGATGAAAGAAGGTCATTTTTCCTAAATGCCCTGTAGCCTCCTGTTTATTAGCGTGGCGCGCAACACACCATAAACAAGACTCTACTAGACACGGCTCGTAGACACTTCCTAGACCGAACCTGGCTCTGATACCACTTTTGTCACGACCCGACTAGGGCCATGACGGATACCCCGGGCTAACCACCGAGCACCACTCATTCTATTACTCATTCTGCGATCATTCATTAATCTCATGCTCATAATCATAGAGAAACTATTTTTATTTGGAACATATTTACTTTATATACATAAGCCCTTCGGCTAACAAAATAATATATACATACGATGAGAATCACGAGACCATACAACCCACACATACGTATCTACGAGCCTCTACTAGAGTACTAGACATATGGACAGACAGACCCCGTCATGCCCAAGACATATATGTTTACACAAAAGAATAATCAATGGCACCTCGGGGACAACGGAGTGCTCTCAAGTCGCCTAATAGCTCTTACGAGTCCGGATCACCTCCCCGTCTACCAAAGGGCATGAACACAGCGTCCAAAGAAAACGGACGTCAGTACGAACATTGTACTGAGTATGTAAGGCATAAACAATAATAATACGTCAATGAAATAAGGAAGCATCAAATGAAGAGTAATCTCTAACTGACTGTCAATTATAAGAGAAATAATGCATGCTGGCTTACTTCATAATCATCATCATATCATGTATGCATATATGTATAAGCTGCCCGACCATATAGGTACGGTGTGATAATCATTTGCCCGCGTCCAGGCCTCCCGCGTTTGGGGTACCATCTCATGTTGCCCACTAGTGGTGTCTGCCCATGCCATCTAGACATGGTGTATACACTGCCCGCCTTAGCGGTGTCTACCCGGCCATATAGGCGCGGTGTAATATCATCATCATGTACTCATCATAATTCATGCATAGAAACTCAAAGACAACTGTACTTTATCGGGTGACATAAGGTCGTAAACCCCCGATTTCATTATGGAGCATTTATAAGCATTCTGCCTCACCTTGAAGGAATTAGCATATAAGGTGAGTGTATACAATAAACAACATCAAGAGATTATAGATAGCATCATTAGCTTATAGAAACATCATATCATGGACTCTAGAATCTTTAGACATAAGCTCATCATCATCATCATTATCGTGCTCATACTATATCTCTTATCTCATATGGCTATTCATGAACATAGACTCTTAGTTTTTCGGAATGTAGGAAATTCTTGAAGGAGGAAAATCATGCCATAAGATTCATGCCTTAGAAAGAAAGGACTAGCCTCACATACCTTTTTCATTTAACTATTCTATCACTTGCTCGTTCTCCTTTAATGTCCACGTTTCTACCTTCAAGAGAATTCGTATTAATATTAGTTAAATGATTATAAGAACGTGCTTACTAAAGTTAGAGAAAATTGGGCAGCATTTCCTTTGTTTATACATCTTTCCCCATATTTCATATCAACTTCCAGACATCCATAACAACATTCACAATATCGTAAGCAACAACCATCATTCATTTACATTATCCACATTTCACAATTTCACTTCAATTCCTCCATAACCATGGTCATAGGTCACTATAACGTTCTCTCACATATAATACTTATTCCATGTTCTAAATGTCATTCATAACCTACTTACAATCACAACATATCCATATTCATGATTCATTCCAAGCTATGGCTCAACAATGTTACTATTCCCACATTTATGACCCATTTCCTATATTCTTCTACAATCCAAGTGTTTCAACTTCTCAATACCTTAAAAAATATGAAAATACCTTAAAACTTACCTTAGATAGTGTAGGAACAAGCCTTGAGTGGAAATACTCTTCTTGCACCAAAACCCTAGTTCACTTCTCTTGGAATTTCTTGGCTTAGATGAACTTTAATGTGTCTCATACACTTGATTCACTTGAATTCTTGATATTGATCTTTGTTTTCCTTTATTTTCTTGTAGATGAAGTATGTGGAACCTTCTAGAGGTCTTGAGAGAGATAAAGAAGTGTGGGAAAATGAAATTAGTGAAGTGGGATCACATTTATATAATTGAACTTAGCTCAGCCCGTCGGGACTTCCACGGACACTTATACGGTCCGTAGAACATTGCACGGCCCGTATAAGTGGTCTTGGTTCACCACTAAGAAATCATCATCTCTGTTGGGTGTTATACGGACCCTTATTCTGACCGTATAATGTTATACGGACCGTATAAGTTGGTCGTATAACCCCTTTTCCCCGAAATGATCTCCATCGTTAGCTTGATGTCCAATCTTTATGGAACCTTCTTGACACTTGTTTAACACTTCGTTAACAATCTAAGGGACGTTATGACTCTTCTCCAAAACATCATTAAGTCATCATTAATTCGATACTCGTAAATCTTGCCCGACACACAACATATACCTTACTTCCTTTAACAACTTTCGTCTCCTACTTCAAATGTTTTTTTGAAATCTCATTTAGAATCATCAAATGTTATTTCTCACTTATCAAAACATCGTATACGTCATATCCTTCGTTAGTCTATTCACTGTACGTTAACGGGAAATTTTTCGAGGTGTAACACTCAATTCACAAATTCAGTAGCTCCTCGTAATTCTCAAGCCCAGTCAGGGCGTGGTGCAGCTAAGTCGGGCAATGCAGGCGGAGGTCAAAACCGCTTGAATGCTTTAGCAGGTCGTCAGGATACAGAGGCATGTGCAGATATTGTCACAGGTACACTAATAGTCTTCACTTTCGACGTTTATGCCCTTATTGACCCAGGATCTACCTTTTCTTATGTAACCCCGTTTATTGCTAAGAAATTTGGGATAGAACCATAAAAGTTGGATGAACCATTTGAAGTTTCCACACCGTTTGAGGAGTCAGTTATAGCCAGACGTATTTATAGGGGGTGCCCAGATTTAGTCTATCACCGCAGAACCATAGCAGATTTAGCAGAATTAGAAATGGTAGACTTCGATATAATCATGGGTATGGATTGATTAGCCTCATTTTATGCCACAGTGGGTTGTAGAGCCAAAATTGTAAGATTTGAATTTCCTAACAAACCAGTCATAGAATGGAAGGGTAATTCAGTAGTACCCAAGGGTCGATTTATTTCCTATCTTAAAGCCAGAAAGATGATTTCTAAGGGGTATATCTATCACTTAGTTTGAGTCATGGATTCAAATACCCAAACCCCATCTCTCCTGTTCGTACCAGTCGTTAATGAGTTTCTATAAGTCTTTCCAGAAGATCTTCCCAGAGTTCCTCCCGAGAGGGAGATAGACTTTAGAATTAATTTACTTTCCGGCACTAAGACGATATCTATTCCGCCATACAGAATGGCTCCAGCAGAGTTAAAAAAGTTAAAATCCCAGTTGAAAGATCTTCTTGACAAGGGATTTATTAGGCCTAGTGTTTCACCTTAGGGGTGCTCCAGTTTTGTTTGTTTGAAAGAAAGATGGTTCCTTTCGCATGGGAATTGATTACAGTCAGTTAAACAAGGTCACCATTAAGAATAGATACCCTCTTCCTAGAATAGACGACTTATTTGACCAACTTCAGGGTGCCCAGTGCTATTCCAAGATTGACCTCAGATCAGGATACCATCAGTTAAAGGTCAAGGAAGTTGATATTCCGAAGACCGCTTTCAGAATCGGTTATGGTCATTTCGAATTTCTTATCATGTTATTTGGATTGACAAATGCACCAGCTACTTTCATGGATCTTATGAACAGGGTCATCAGGCCTTATCTTGATTTATTCGTCATTGTCTTCATTGATGATATTTTGGTGTATTCCCGTAGTGAGGTTGAGCATGCAGAACATCTCAGAATAGTATTGCAAACACTTCGGGATCGTGAGCTTTATGCTAAATTCTCAAAGTGTGAATTTTGGCTCAAGTCAGTGGCGTTTCGGCCACGTGATTTCAGGTGAAGGTGTGAAAGTTGATTCTCAAAAAATTGATGCCATAAAGAATGGCCCAGACCCACCTCAGTTTTCGACATAAGAAGTTTCTTGGGTCTGGCGGGCTATTATGGATGTTTCGTAAAGGGGTTTTTCTCTATTTCAGCTCCGTTGACTAAGTTGACTCAGAAAAAGGTTAAGTTTCAGTGGTCAGATGCATATGAGCAAACCTTTGAAGGGTTGAAGAAGAGGTTAACTTCTGCTCCAATTTTGACTCTGCCAGAAGGAACCCAAGGGTTCGTGATTTATTGTGATGCTTTGGGAATTGGTCTCGGATGTGTCTTAATGCAGCATAGTAAGACTGTAGCTTATGCGTCTCGTCATCTTAAGACTCATGAAAATAATTATCCGACTCATGATTTAGAATTGACAACTGTGATTTTTGCACTTAAGATATGGCGTCATTATTTGTATGGAGTTAATGTTGATATTTTCACCGATCATAAAAGCCTGCAGTATATTTTCAAGAAAAGAGAGTTGAATCTTAGGCAAAGAAGATGGCTCGAATTGCTTAAGGACTATGATGTTGATATCCTCTATCACCCCGGGAAGGCGAATGTTGTAGCCGATGCTCTTAGTCGGCGTTCCATGGGAAGTTTAGCTCACGTTGAGGTAGATAAGAGAACTATGACCAAGGAAGTTCACCGTTTAGCTAATATAGGAGTTCGACTCTTGGACTCCGAGGATGATGGTGTTGTTGTTCAGAACAGAACTCATTCCTCCTTAGTGGTTGAAGTTAAAGAGAAGCAGTTTAGTGATCCCTACTTGTTACAGCTGAAACAGGAGATTCACAAGCATAAGACAATGGCTTTTGAATAAGGGGGAGATAATGGTACCTTGAGGTACCGAGACAGATTATGTGTTCCAGATGTTGATGAGCTTAGAGAGTGGATTATGTCAGAAGCTCACAATTCCAGCTGTTCCATTCATCCAGGTTCCACTAAGATGTACCATGATCTTAAGGAAATTTATTGGTGGAATGATATGAAAGAGAATGCAGCAGATTCTGTGGCTAAGTGTCCGAATTTCCAGCCAGTGAAAGCCAAACACCAGAAGCCTGGTGGGTTGGCTCAGAATATTGATATTCCTATTTGGAAATGGGAGATGCTAAATATAGACTTCATAACAGGTCTACCTCATTCATCCCGTAGACACGACTCGATTTGGGTAATTGTGGATCGACTTACTAAGTCAGTGCACTTCTTGCCAGTTAAGACCGCCGATTCAGCAAAAGATTATGCCAAGTTATATATTCATCAGATTGTCAGATTGCATGGGACCCCAGTGTCCATTATTTCAGATAGTGGTCCTCAACTCACAATGAACTTTTGGAAATCTTTTCAGAAGGGATTGGGAACCAAAGTGAATCTCAGCACAAATTTTCACCCTCAGACAGATGGTCAGGCAGAGCGTACCATTTCGACTCTTAAGGACACGTTGAGAGAATGCGTTCTAGATTTCAAAGGTAATTGGGATAGCCACTTGCCTCTCATTGAGTTTACTTATAATAACAGTTATCATGCTAGTATCAAGATGGCACTGTTCGAAGCCTTGTATAGGAGAAGGTGTAGATCACTTATTGGTTAGTTTGAAGTTGGTGATGCGGAGTTGTTGGGACCAGATTTGGTCTATCAGGCTATGGAGAAAGTCAAGTTGATTCAAGAGCAGTTGAGAAAGGATCAAAGTCGTCAGAAGTCCTATACAGATGTGCGGCGTAGAGACTTAGAGTTTCAAGTTGATGATTGGGTGTTCTTAAAGGTTTCACCTATGAAAGGTGTGATGAGACTTGGCAAGAAAGGGAAACTCAGTCCCAGATATATCGAACCTTATAAAATCCTGCGAAGGGTTGCTCAAGTAGCTTATAAGCTTGAGTTGCCACAAGACTTGGCTGTTGTTCATCTAGTGTTCCATGTGTCCATGTTGAAGAAGTGTGTGGAAGACCAGTCATTGGTTGTTCCTGTTGACACTATAACGGTTAAGGATGGCCTAGCCTATGAGGAGATCCCTGTGGCTATTCTTGATCGTCAGGTTTGCAAGTTGATAACTAAGGAAGTAGCCTCAGTAAAGGTCTTATAAAGGAGTCAGAAAGTTGAAGAGGCTACATGGGAAGCCGAAGAAGACATGAAATCCAAGTACCCGTATTTGTTTGAAGAGCAAGCAAAAATCCATCAAGGTAAATACATTCAGTATCCATGTCATGTCCCTTACGTATTCATGCCTCACGTTCATGTTCATGTACTCCCTACTCATGTCTCATGTTCCCATGTTCCATGTTATGTTTCCTTCACATTCATGTATTCAAGCAATGTTTAGTCACATCCTTAACCATGACCCATCATTCGAGGATGAATGATCCCAAGAGGGAGATATTGTGACACTCAGTACCTTTAGATTAAGTTACTTTCATGATTCGAGGATTAGAAACCAAGACGGGAAGTGTTGGGATTGGCATTTGTCCTTGGAACGGTAAACGGACGTTTTACATCAGAAGTATAGGCCGTAAAAATTTGTACGGGACGTACAATTTGAACGTACCTCACAAGGGAAAATCAGAAGCCACTGGAATTTGACAATTCCAGGTATAAGCTAGATGTACGGGACATACTTTTGTATCGTACCTCGCGTGCCAAAAATGGTAGGTTCTGGAAAATGGCATACGAGGTTGGCCCATAATGTACGGGACGTACACTATTGTACGGGCCTTATATTGTGCCCGTACTTTCCCCACTTCAAAGAAATAGTATAAATTCAGGACTTTAGTTTTTAATCCCACTTTTCATATTCTCAAGCCCTAGCACGAAGTTCTTCTCCTCCTATCATCAAGATACACTAAGGTAAGCCTATTCCAAGCCTTTCAAGTAAATTCTAACATGTATCCATGATTTCTAAAATAAGAATCCATTGTTTCTAACTTAGGTTTTTCAAGAAAACCCATCTAAGGGCTTCAAGATTAAGGCTTTCAGATTTCTTCTCCAAGTTCAGATAATTGTTACAAGTTTTGGAGCATTACAGGTATGTAGGGTTTCTATCTACGTGTGGGAACATCATTGTTCTTCCCCACGCCACATTCTTCCATGATTTTGTGAAAATTCACCAAAACTAGGGTTCTAGACATGCTCATGATAACCCTAAGTACATGTACCATGATACTTCATGTTTATATGATTAATTCGTTATTGTGTTATTAATATTCCATTCTGGTTATTGAGAATCTGTTCCTAATCCATGAAAATCCATGCTTTGCCTTCCACGGGTTCTTAAATGAAAGATATGAACTTTTATGTATATTTTCATGAAATTCTACATGCATCCATGTTTTTATACAAGTTATACTATGTACTTATATCCATGCTATACTATACTGACAAATCATGTTTACAAGCCATGTTTATGAATCAAGTTTACAAGTCATAATTACAAGCCATGTTATACAGACCATTGGCCCAGATGCCAACTATATCCATGTTCATGTTTTTGGGAGTAGCATAGGTTAACCGAGAAGGATCAAATAGCCTGAAACTACGTATTCTAACGTAGGGAAGGGTCGCTCCGCCCAGATTAGGATGACACCTTCAGATAGTTGAATTGGATCCATTTTCATGTCATGCTTATGTCTCATACCCCCGGCAAGGCGTGAGGGCTCTCTCTCTCTCTGCCAGGTACCGACTCTACGTACCCAAGTGGCGATTCCATGTTGTCGGTTATACTATGGCTCTCCCACGACACACACACACACACACACACACACACACACACACACACACACACACATATATATGCTCTTAAAACATTTTACCCATGTCATACATTTACTCATGTATCGATGATGCTCATGTTCATGTTCAGCTTACAGCTTACAGTTTCAGTTCTATTATTTCACGTGCCATATTTATTTCATTTAGTTTCTTTACATACCAGTACAATTCAAGTGTACTGACGTCCCCTTTATTTGCTTGGGGGCCTGCATTTTACGATGCAGATTTACAGGACGACAAATTAGCTATCAAAGTAGCCCCATTCTATTCAGGGTGTTATCTCTATTTATGTTTATTTCAGTTATGTGGTAAAGTTATGCCGGGGGACTTGTCCCGGTAAACAGTTTAGGCGTCAGTCTCATGTCAGAGGTTTCGTAGACTAGTCAGCTGTGTTATGTCAGATATTCAGAGTCGTATAGCCATTTTGGCTCAGTATTATTATGTTTATCCAGACTATTCCGCATTATGTTATCATGATACTTTCAGACTTATGATTTATAGTCCCACGCTTTACTTAAATTATGCATGTTCATAGTTTAGTCCGCATTAGTTCATGCCCATGTTGAGTCAGCAAGCCATGTAGTTCGCTCGGTAACATGTAGTCAGGCATCGAGTGCCCTGTTACGCTCAGGCTATGGTTCGAGGCGTGGCAATCAGCTTCCTTAACCTTTAACTGATGGTATCCTGATCAGGTCAATCTTGGAATAACACTGGGCACCCTGAAGTTGGTCAAATAAATCATCTATTCTGGGGAGATGATACTTGTTCTTAATGGTGACTTTGTTCAACTGACAGTAGTCAATACACATTCGTAAGGATCCATTTTTTTTCCGGACAAATAAAACTGGCGCGTCCCAAGGTGAGATACTTGGCCTAATAAATCCCCTGTCAAGAAAATCTTTCAACTGGGCTTTTAAATATTTTAACTCTGCTGGAGTCATTCTGTATGATGGAATAGATATCGGTTCAGTGTCGGGAAGTAGATCAATTCCAAAGTCTGTCCCTATCGGGAGGAACTCCGGGAAGATCTTCTAGGAAGACTTCTGGAAACTCATTAACGACTGGTACGGACTAGAGAGTTGGCGTATGGGTATCTGTATCCCTGACTCGGACTAAGTGATAGATATATCCCTTGGAAATCATCTTTCTGGCTTTGAGATAGGAAATAAACCTAGCCCTGGGTACTACTGAATTGCCCTTCCATTCTATGACTGGTTCATTAGGAAACTCACATCTTACTATTTTGGTTCTACAATCTACTGTGGCATAACATGAAGCCAACCAATCCATAGCCATGATTACATCAAAGTTTACCATCCCCAACTCTGCTAAGTCGGCTACGGTACTGCGGTGATAGACTAAAACTAGGCAAACCCTACAAATACGTCTAGCTATAACTGACTCTCCAACTAGAGTGGACACTTCAAAGGGTTCATGCAACTTTTCTGGTTCTATCCCAAATTTCTTAGCAATAAATGGGGTTACATAAGATAGGGTGGATCCTGGGTCTATAAGAGCATAAACGTCGAAAGTGAAAACTGTTAATGTACCAGTGACAACATCTGCACGTGCCTATGTATCCTGACGATCTGCTAATGCATACAAGCGGTTTCGACCTCCGCCTGCATTGCCAGACTTAGCTGCACCATGCCCTGACTGGACTTGAGAATTTTGAGGAACTGCTGAATTCGTGGACTGAGCCACATTACCACCGCTACCCTGTCTCGCTGATAGACAATCCCTCTGAAAATGGCCCCGCTGGCCATAACCATAGCATATATCCATGCCTATGAGACACTCTCCTGGGTGTCTCTTACCACACTTGCTTCAGGGACGGATTATCATAAGTCTTCTGACCCACACTGGCCTGAAATTTTGTCTCTTTTGATCATTCCTGAACTTTAGGGCTGTGGCACTGGCTGCAGATGGGGCGAGTCTTGATGACCTGTTCTTGAAGAATTTCCTGCCTCCACCTCCCCCATGACTGAAGTTACCTGCAGACTTAGCTCTTTTGTTGAACTCCCTGTCCTTCTTTTTCTGAAATGCTTCTTCTTCCTTCATTGGGCCCTTATTACCCTGAGCAAAAAAAACCATCTTAGTAATGGTCATTTCTCTATTCTGAGCAGCCATATTTTCATCCCCATACAAGACGGGTATAAGGCCCAACACAAATCGCCTAATGTTGGCCCTCATATCAGGGACCATATGCGGAGCATACTTGGCTAAAGAAAAAAGCTTGAGATAATAATCCTTCACACTTATATCATTCTGCCTACATCTCTCAAATTCGTAGGCCTTTGCCTTCATGATCTGAAGCGGCTGGAAGTAGTCAATGAAAGCATCTGTAAATTTATCCCAAGTTGCTGGAGATGCATGTTCCCCATGAGACTGCTCCCACGTCTCATGCCAAATATGAGCAACATCCTGTAACTAATAGGCTCCTAACTCTGCTGCCTCCATCTTTGAAGCATGCATAACATGAAAAACCTTCTGAAGCCCATCAATGAAATTTTAAGGATCTTCCCCCTCAATAGTTTGTGTGAACACTAGAGGCTTCATATGAAAAAATTCCTTGGTCCTAGAATTGTTTGACCCTCCACTAGCACTTATGCTAAGAGTCGTTTCCTGACGTTGGGCTTGGGCAGCAACATCCTGGGTGAGCAGCTGGATAACTTCCCTAACATCCATGTCAGTAGCACTGGGCTGCGAAGTAACTGTAGGGTGGATCTCCGCAGGCCTCTCGGTAGGTGGGGGTGCAGTGGGGAGCACTGAATCTGATGCAAGCCCCTTAGTCTGAGAGTCCTCAACAACATCCCTTTGGATAGTAGTTGATCTCCCCTTGGTGTACTTTCTTTTTGCAGGCATTTTTCTGAAATACGTAATACACACGAGTTAGAAGGATTCCTGAAAGCATAGCTCTAACTGAACAATCTAGAGTATGAAAGAAGTGAGACAATCCTAGATGTCTTAGTGGTCAACTATTTATATGTGTGGCGCGCACACACATATAAAAGTGACCCCACTGGACACGGTTTCATAGACTCCCTAAGACACTTAAACCTAGGCTCTGATACCAAGCTTTGTCATGCCCCGAACCATGGCCCAGACATAACACGACACTCGGTGCCTTGCTGCATGTGACCGACCGAACAACATGGCTTGCTAAATCAACATGGGGTATGAACTGATGTAGAATATAATAAACATGCATGGTGTGAGTAAAACATAGGATTAAATAATCATAAGTTCTAAAAATACTATTATATCATTAATGCAAAAATATAGTAATGTAGCCAACGAGGTTAACTCAATTTAACATCTGACATGACATAACTAACTAGTCTATGAACCTTTGACAAGAGTCTGACTGCTAAACTGTTTACTGGGACAAGGCCCTCGGCATACCTTGACTGCATAACTAACATGAAAATAAAGTAAAGATAACACCCCGAATGAATTAGGGCTTACCAACAGCTGATACGTGAATAGTCCTAACGAGCAAATTTGTTGTCCTGTAAATCAATACCTGCATCATGAAATGCAGGCCCCCGGGAAATAAAAGGGGACGTCACTACATTTGAATTGTACTGGTATGTAAAGTAACTGAATGAAATAAACATGGCACATGAAATAATAGAGCTGAAACTGAAACTGTAAGTTGAACATGAACATGAGCATCATCTAACATAAATGTATATATATAACATGAGTAAAACATTTTAAGTGGGAGGGCCTTAGTATAACCGACATGTAACCACCGCGTGACCACGTGGCGTCTGATCTCTGCCCGATCAGCTAAGCCATCTTATACCTTGCCGGGGTATGAGACATGAACATGACATAAATGGATCCAATAACCTGCAATGGATAAACATGAAGAAATCATCCTAACTAGGCGGAGCGATCCTTATCCTATGTTGGCATACGTAGTTTCAGGCTGTCTGAGCCTTTTCGGTAATCTATGCAACTCCTAAAACATGAACATGGATATAATTGGCTTAGAAGCCCATGAATTACATAAACATGATTGTAAACGTCACTACAGGAAAAGTGTCTTTTTGTGGCGATAAAAGTCGCCAGCGAAAGTCCAAAAGTCGCCACAGATGAGTTTTAGTGGCGACACACGGGTCGTTCGCTATACTAAGTGGTTGATACTTATCTGTGGCGACAAAACATGTTGCCATGAAAGGTACGATTTGTGGTGACATATACCGCCACAAAAGCTAATTAAAATAGCCACAAAAACCGCCCCAAAAAGTGTTACAAAGAAAGGTCGCCACTGAAAACATAGCTTTAGCGGCGACACAGTCGTCACAAAAAACCTACAGTGGTGACTGTTTAGCTGCCACAAAATGTTATAGCTTTGCTGGCCTCTTCCGTGGCAACTGGAGTCGCCACTAAAGTCTCTTTTCCAAACAAAAAAAGAAAAGAAAAATTACTAGGTTGCTGTATTTGTATTAATTGTCCAACAACATTAAAATTATAAAACAAATACACCTAAAAAGAATGAGATAAGAACTTTTCATTGCCAAATAATTTATGTAACAAAGTACACAACACTCCGTAATACATTGTAATCATGTATACACATGAAAAAAATAATCAAATGCCTTCGAACTTCTCCTCGGCCAACATCAACTCCTTTGTTGAAGAACCTTATTCCTGTTATTTCAAGAAAAAATGTGAAAAATTATTTTGGTAACCACCACAACAGAAATCAACTACTCCCTCCGTTTCAATTTATGTGAACCCATTTGACTGGACACGGAGTTTAAGAAAAAAAAGAATTTTAACTCGTGGTATTAAATGAGTCATATAAATTTTGTGTGGCTAAAAAGTATTGCATAAAGTTAAATTGTTTTCAAATATAGAAAGAAAGAGGTCATTCTTTTTGGCACGGACTAATAAGGAAATAAGTTCACATAAATTGAAACGGAGGGAGTATTTATTTATAACATATCAATTCGAACAAAGTTAAATCAAGTATATGAAGTTCGTATCGACTACAATAATTTTTACCTACTACTTTTATGTGCAAAAGGAAAAGTTGAAAGTTAATTCCATTCAAGGAAATACCTAAGTCATATATTAGATATGGCTTAACACAAAACAAGTACTCTATGACTAAAATTTGAACCTTTTGCCTATAACCCCTTGTCTATTATCTTTGTTCAAACAAACCCCTTTGCACTGAGTAGCTGCTTGTCAAAGTGCATTTCAAGCTTAAACGCAAAAAGTCAAAGAAATTACAAATTCTGCTCCAACTTTCTAAGTGCACTAAACATTATTGAAAATTTAAAATGCAATAACACAATTAGAATTGCCTTAGATATGAAAGTGAAAACTTTAACCAAAGTGATGTGGTCGACTTTTGAGCTGCCACAGTATATGTGCCGTGCACTGATCTCAATTCCCAAGTGGCTTTAATATTTTACACTAAGCACAATATTATCATTTACACTATCAGAGTTCAAAACATGGATTGAGGAATAACCTATATAGTTAATCTACTTGATGACTCTATGTGTTCTTTACTCACATCTTCATATCTCCAAAAACAGAGTTTATAAGTAATGCCAATCATAATTCGATTTCAATAAAGTACTAACCTGCAACACTATTTTTAGTTTCGATTCCTTGATGAGGGTTACTTGATTGTTACAGTCCTCTCCACCTCTCCCACTTCTACCTCGTCTAAATTATGTCACTTCCTGTAAAATAACATAAACAATATAAAGGAAGTTTTTGTTTCCTACATGAAAAGGAGTAACTTTTTTCCTATAAGAATGAGACTGCTGAATTGACATGAAATAAAGGCATACGAAAGTTGCATATAAAAAATTCCCATAGAGAGCTAAAAGAAATAGAGGGATGGATGACTTTAGATCCTACCATATATTGGCTAAAATTCAAGTAAAAGTTTCATTTTGCTTCATTAATTAATAATACCACATGTAGGAGTGTAGATGAATTTGCAATAAAAGGGACTACTGATATGCTGAAATTCTCAACATCTTCATCAAAAAGGGTAGACAACATATATTATTTAGGTGTATTTTTTACTTGTCAAACCAATTGCTTTATGATAAAACCATTACGTAAAAACAAGAAACAACTGTCTTCCAAGATTAATGACATAAACTCAATAAATCAACTACAATAATTACTCATCAAACAACATAATTAAACCATCTGAATGTCATTTTTTCTTGAAACCACACTCTCATAGAAAGATCTACTCCAAAAAATACTTTTTCAAATCTAAAGCAGTTTCAATTATCAATTAGATAAAATAAAAAACATTCTACTCTAATTTAGGCTACTAGAAAAGCTTACAAGTGAAATATTTCAGCCAAGACAAGCAACAGTACACAAAGAATGAAAAAAGAATAGAGGATGGAAATTTCATCGAGGACGTGAAAGTTGCACCGAAATAAGTTTCTGATCTAAAGTATTCTTATTACTTCTTCATAGTATAAAGTCCAACTAATTTAACTAGACTAATTTTGCTTTCATGTTTTCTTAATATAATTTTGAAGCAATTAAGACATAGATGAAACAAGTATGCTAGGGTTGTTAAGACAACCATCATAAACAGATAATCGAAAATTGAAAGGCAAGAACTGACTAAAAAGCTTCAAGTTCCTCTCTTTTTTTGGTCATAAAAGATACTTATATTTCATATCATAACAAAGCGAACTACAGAGAATACCTTTGTGGACTAGCCACCATACATCGTTGTGGCACAGCCATACTACTACTAACCAAACTACTAGCAGTATTTACATTATGCACAAAGGATATCACAGTACTAAGATTACACACAAGGACAGGACATGGCATAGGCCCCTCCTAGTAAATATAATTCCATCCTTACCTACATTCAAAAATTCCTTTAAGGACGATGGAGTAGGGCTGGGAATAAATATCGAAAACTGAAAAACCGGATCCAACCAAACCGAACTTCAAGAAACCAAAACTGAAAGAACATAACCGAACTAGTTTGGTTGGGTATTTGGTGTTCACCTTCAAAAAACTGAAACCGAAATAGCCGAACTGAACTTTGAAGAAACCGAACCGAAGAATCGAAATTTATACATTACCCCAAAAAATTAAAATAGTCCAGACCCATTAAGTTTAAGCCCAAAAAAACCCAATTGTAATAAGCTCTCTTTTGCTTTTGTATCCCTAGTTTTTCACTTCAGTTGAGAAAATCAAATATCCTTAACAAAGAAAGGTGGCTAGGATGTGTCTTTAGGATTAATGTATGTCCTTTATGTGTTTTCTTAATTATTCTTATTGTATGTATATAACACCTAGTAATCCTATATTATGGTTATGATTTTTTGTTCTTGTGTATCCTATTTTTTTGATTTTGATTTTAATTTGTTAGTTTTATGTTTTGTTGCTTTTGAGAATATGAATTAGTGTAAATGGAATCTCTTCTAATATCATATCGAAAAAACTGAATTAAAAAAATCGAAACCGAACCGAACCAAACTTCAAAAAATCGAAACCAAAAGAACCGAACCGAACTAGTTTGGTTCGGTGTTCGGTGTTCGGTGTCCACCTTCAAAAAACCAAAACCGAAATAGCCAAACCAAAATTTGATAAAACCGAACCGAAGAACCGAACGCCCACCCCTATGATGGAGTATCCCAAAACAACACCGTTGAAGAAGATATGGAAAATCTGAACGGAATCGAGGGAAGATACAACAAAATTAGTAGTATTTTTCACATAGAACTTTAATGGCATCAAATACACAGTAAGACCTATGGAGTAATAGAGTCGAATCAGGCCTCAAATACACCTCATAACAAGTAATAAATAGACAGACAAACACTAAACACATAAACAACAGATAGATTTAAGAAAGAGATACAAACCCTAAGTTTGTTTGCCGAGAGAGAAGACCAGGTTAGGAGCGAAATTTGCTCAAGAAGACGTTTGGGCTCTTCAACACAACAGGGGAAAATCTCCATCTGGGTGGGGATCGTCGTCGGCATCTTCAATTTTTTGTCAGGACTAGGGTTATCTGAGGGGAGAATCGGGTATATGACATTTGCTTTAAGAGTTCTCTTAAGGAAAAATTGAAAGCATAAATCTGAGTTATATTATTTTCTTAGAGGAAAAAAAATAAAATTCCTTTTTTGTTTTTATTTTGGAGAGTTTTCATTTTAAGTTAATTTCAAATGTTAAAATTATCATATTTGGCAATGACTTGGTTGCCACAACAACCTGTTAGTGGTTACTTCTTTCGGTTGCTACTAAATCATTTGCAGCCAAATTTTGTTCTACGCGGGAAAGTGAAATTTAGACCTGTAATTGCACGTATTTGTTGCGACGTAACTATAATCGCCACTAAAGGTGTATTTTCTGTGACGACTTTCAAGGTCGCCACAAAATCCATGACTTTCTATGGCAACTACTAAAAGTCGCCATGAATCCATAACTATTTGTGGCGACGTGATTCGTAAATGTGATATAACATGGATATGGATATATGATATAACTTGTATGAAAACAATGGAAGCATGTAGGATTTTCATGAAAATAAGCATAGTGGTTCATATCTTGCATTTAAAAACCTATGGAATGCAAGGCATGGGAATTCATGGATTATAGACGGATTCCCAATGTTACACCCCTCGTGTTCGTAGTAGTAGAACCTATGACTTCCTAGTCGGGTATGCCCTTGGAATAGAGACCCGAGCTCGAGTTTGGAGGTAGGAAATATCTTACCCCGTGTACAAGGGTACCTGCAGATATTCCTATCAATTTATAGAGTTAGAAGTTGAACGAATCGAATCGACGCGATCTGAACTGAATCAGAAAAATCTGCAGGACACCAGTCATCGTCGACGAGTCGTCGACATGGTCGACGGACCGTCGATGTGCGGCATTGACAGGATCCCGCAGCCTTGCATCTGTAGGCACAGGTCGACGGAACGTCGACACGTCGTCGACCCGCTCATCGAATCGGACTCTGTAGCCTTTTTGGCTTCCAAGTATAAATAGGTGGTCCACGACCCTATTTCATATTTTTACTTCTCTCCAAATCAGAAAACCCTAATATATTCTCTCCTAATAATTTTCATCATATTAGTGAAGATTTGACAAGACCCGGACCCCGTAAACCCGAGATGATGAAGAAGAAGGTTGCTTCTAGGGTTTCTTCAAGGTTGTGAAGTTTAGGGAGTTGAAGTTGAAGAGATTCTTGGGATTCTTGACCCTCAAGGTATGTAAATGATTTCTACCCTTATATTTAAGTTGAGTATCAGGAGTTTTAGTAATTCTAAGTAAAAAGGATAGTTGGGGAAGTGGTAAGTGGATGAAAGACAAGATAGTGACTTAGGGTTATTTTAAGAGATGATTGGAAACGGGTTTACGTATACTTTGATATATATATATATGTGTTGTCATTGTTGATGTGAGTATTGTAGTTGATGTGGGATCGAATGAGAAGTTGGAGAGTTGTGAGCTTACAAAGGGAATTATTGTCTATAGTTCGTTGAGCTTTATATGTAATTGAGGATGGTTAGTAAGAGAAGTAAATAACCTAATTAAGCCCTGTCTTATCTTAATTGTAGACTTTCAAGTTCGAGAGGTAGAAGTTGGACGATTGAGTATACTTCCAGTATGTTAAGGTCATTTTTTTCTTCTTTTGGCATGATCCTATGATATGATCCAACAAGCGAGTAAGCGAGCTTCTATATTACTCTACTCTTAGAAGCATTAGAAGCACTTCAGTCTTTGATGTTCATGTATCCCATTTTGAGTAATCCTTCTATTCATGGGTACAGTCTTATGTAGCCAGTTCTGTTCATACAGTTTATTCATGCATTACATTCATTATATATTTATGTATATTGACCCGTGACCAGAAGGCGTTATATACGCGAATATTATATATATGTAAAGTATGAGGAGAGATATAGGCGCTATATATGCATTACTACTATGATGATGATATTGATTATGGCCACAGAGGAGCCAATATGATATGACGATATGCCATAGAGGCTTACAGGCGTTATATACGCACATACATCAGGCGTTATATACGCACACATATCAGGCGTTATATACGCACTCATATAGATGCACGACCATTATTGATAGGTATGAGCATGCATATTATGTGCCCATGAGTATTGTCGATTTATGCGTATTTAGGCAGATACTAGTTCATACAAGTACATGCAGTCAGTCATTTCAGTTTATGAGTTCAAATCTTATCCATGATTCTTATGTATATATGTTATTCTTATGCCTTACATACTCGGTACATTATCCGTACTGACTCCTCGTTACTCGGGGGGCTGCGTTTATGCCCGCAGGTACAGGGAGACAGACAGGTGGTCCCGGCTCGGTGGGACCTCTAGATCTAGCATGGTTAGTACGCTCCATTCGATCCGGAGCTACAGTCAGTTTTGGTATGCCCTTTTTAGATGTGTATACATATGGGAATGACGGGGACCTGTCCCGTCTTTTTTACAGCTTTTATTCCAGTAGAGGTCTGTAGACAGTTGTATGTAGTAGTCAGACGATGTAGCCTTGTCGGCTTCCATTCTTTTTTGTACAGTATATGTAGAGCCTGGCTGGCTTGCACTGTTGTTCCGCATGTTGTGTATATATATATGCAGATTGTACAGAGTTCTGATGTTTCTCTCTTATAAGATCAGTTTATGCCATTTATGGGCTTTTGGTGTTCAGTATGTTTCAGATACGTGTTTAGGGGTGTTTGGTCGCTAGAGGTCAGACTCCCGTCACGGCTCATCGGTTTGGGTCGTGACACCCAATAGCCAAAATGGAATATCAAGAATACAATAACGAATTATTAATACGAACATGGTATGTCATGACACATATAACTTAGGGTCATCCTGAATTAGAGTAGAAACCCTAGTTTTGGTAAAACTTCATAATTTGATAGAAGAACGTGGCATGGGGAAGAACAATGATGTTCCCACACGTGGATAGAAACCTTACACACCTTAATCGCTCCAAAACACACAAGAAGAATCAAACTTTGAAGAAGAATCCCAAAAACCTTCGGTTGAACCTTTGAGAAGGGTTTTCATGAAAACCCTAGGTTGGTAACATAGAATTTCACTTAGAATTCATGTATAATCATTATAATTCACTTAGGAATACATAGGAGGGACTTAGGAATACATAGGAGGGACTTACCTTGATGTATGAGGATGAGGAGAAGAGAGAACGGTCATTCTAGGGCTTGAGGATGTGAAGAATGAAGTGAAAAAGCCAAAAAATGAAGTTCTAAAGTTGTTGTAAAGGCCTATTTTACGCTCACTTTAGGCCCATTTTACGACCCGTAAATCAGATTTATGAACGTAAATCCCACCGTGAATCAGTAACAGTGTACTGGATCTTTTGGGAAATTTTACGGCCCAATTTTACAGCCCGTAAACCATTTTACGGCCCGTTTTATGGACCGTAAATTCTGCCAGGCAGAACATTGTTTAGTAAAACGTACATAACTTTTTATAAAGATGTTTTTTTAACCTCCATAATATACCGTTGGAAAGGTATTTCAAAGGGCTACAACTTTCATTGAGGAAGTTTTCCCAAATTCATAATATTTTTTTTTCGTATACTCACTTTAAGTGATACCATGTGCAAACTCACTTGAAAACATGCTCCTTAAAGTAACTTCTGACTTTACTTTGCCCAAGGACTCTTCTTATGACTTGATTAGGTTTCAAACACCCTTTCTACACATATTGGGTTCATTATACCCCATCTTATGAGTGAAACCTTAGCCCGAATGCACGAGGTGTTACCGGGCTAAAGTGTGTCATTTATCCAGCCTAATGGCCACATGATGTCATTTTCTCTACTATATTTGGTGTTCGAGACTTGACCTAAATTTGGCTCAACCAAATCGATGATCGACCCAAAAAGACCAGAGTTAGTATTAATTTGTGCAGCTCTCATTTAAGGATGACACAACAAACTTGCCCCAGCATGTTGACGCACCAGAGCTTTGATGCACTAATCGAGTTACCGAAAATCCACCTTTGAAGATACTCGCAAGCCGCAACCACATTTAAGTATCAAGAGTCTTGACTTCTCAAAATAAGAGGGGCATGTTGGAATTGTTATATAAAAAAGAGGGTCGTATTATGTTAGGGGAGAGTTAGTAATGGAAGTTGGTTGGCGAAGGGGAGTTAGAGTTATTAGTTACAGAAGTTGGTCGTGGATGCAGGTTGTTGATGAGGCATATTGGAGATCCTATGCTTAGTCACACTTACAGGGAGCAGAACAACGTAGCAGACATGCATATTGGCTAAAGAATGAGCAAGGACAAACTTTTGGGGACATAGTCCACTTGACAGTTCCTCCTTTAATTTGTGTGATGTTGATATCTTTAGAGCAGGCAAATTGGGAATTACTTTTGCTAGAAACATTATATGTTGTAGCAGTAACAGTAGAATTGATTCTAGTACCTTAACTCATTCGGTCTAGCATAACCGTACATTTTGTTATGGTGCATAATATCTACTATATAATTAGTCTTTTATTTGCAAAAAGAAGGAAAACATGTAGCAGATTGGCGGGAATATAGTTAAGGTTGGGACATAAGATGGGATGGGAAGTTTTCTTGCAACTTATTCATTAATGTGGAAGTAGTAAAATGTCTCACCCTCTCTTGTAATCATTCTTGTGTTAGATCCTTTAGGTGGTACTTTTTCAGAAGCTATTCTCGTTTTTAGCTACTTAGATCTCACTAATCTTGATTCCTGTGTTAGCTACGTACATAAGAGTTAGAACTTCAAGTAGTTTCTTGTAAAAAATTTATATATTGTGTATTCGGATATTGTGTATTCGGATGCTGGGTAGTACTTATTTTCCAGAAAAAGAGTTCACTCACTAAAAAATCTTAAGGAGAACTTTTGAAAAAATAATCTTAAGTAAAGCTACAGGAAATGAAGTAAATCAGTGCAAATAATTAGTAAATGAATGTATTGAATTGTATTTTAGCAACTTGTATGTTAGGTCACATAAACTTAACCAAAACGCTATTTATAGGTCAAAAATCCTATCGACTTAAAGTTGGCTAAATACGGTATGTTTCTTTGACCATGCATCATATTTAGTTAACACAATTTTCATCAGCTCATCAATTTCGACGAAGTCCAGTTATTTTTGTACAATTATCAGGTACCTTAAAAGATACTAGTAATTACATGTAACCCTTCATAAGAAAAAGAGATTATTAATCTAAAAAATAAGACACATTAGCTGCAATAACCATTAAAAATATACAGGCAAGGTAAAATTTCTCTATACTATGTATCAATCTATAAGCTAATTAATCCATTTTGACGAACTTAGGATTTATAGTGTTTTGTTGGTTAGTGTTCCGCCGTACCTTTAGAAACGAATTCTGATACTCTTCTGAATACTCCAAACATCCACTAAACTTTAGCAGCCTAATAACTCATATATTCTGTGAAAATAAATAAATAAGTAACATCCATTAATGGATGCCTTACTTTGACTTCTTGATTATTGTCCTTATTAATTGGCAAATTGTTTCCTGTCTCGTCCTAATTGTCACTATATATTGTCTGCAGATGTTGTTCTTCCAACAATGCACAAATAACTACGCGGTACCCGAGGTAGTTATTAGATAGCCTTAATTTGGTAGGCGAGACATTGGAATTCTTGTAATTTTGTCTTGTAGGAAAATTCCCTCATTCAGATAGATAATCTCAAGGTTGTATACTTTGAGGGTGCACAAATTTCACTGCTTAAAATTAATTAATTTTTTCTTTGGAGAAATGGTATATAAGATTGTTGGTTGCCTGATGATCCTGTATATGCATTGCATTTATGACTAGACAATTTTTTTTATCGAGTTTCAAATAGCTACGCACTTACATTATGTGATTGATAACACTCTAAATTTGCGTTGCAGATAGTAAAACACTCGTGACATTAAAATTCTGGAATCATCATTGATATCATCTCTTTTTCTTTTTCTTTTTCTTCCCTTATTGATATTAGCTATTTCGAGATCAAACTCTTTAATTCAGAGCCATAGACTGCTAGAAGACTAGTCCAAGGATATATGGCTTTATTGTGGAGTCATTTTCACATGCTTTCGCTGATCGTGTTTTACGTAATTAACATCGCAATAGCTGGTTCTCCAGTAAAATTTCTTCCTGGATTTGAAGGGCCACTTCCTTTTGAACTTGAAACTGGGTGAGCGAAGAACAACATTCACCCTACTTCAATCTCCTTCTCTTTCTTATGTGAGAATTAAGTTTCCTATACACTGATGGTGTATAGTGTTATCATACCATAGAATAAAATTAACCAATAACAATAGTAATCTTTTACATTAAATCTGATATGATATTCTGAAAACTAGATCGTGAGAACCTACTTACCAATTAATTTGAATTGACATTATTAAAATTCTTTACACTTGTTAGCATACATAACTTAAGTCCTTTTTCTTTTAACTATGCTTCTTGGTTTTATCTTTTCTCACTTACATGTCCTTTCTCATGAAGTAACCCTTCTTTTGTTTCTTTTTTCTTGTTTAGCATTTTGAGATTTTTAAAATCAGAAGATGATGGAATGACATCATGCATATTTTGAAGGAAAAACTGATTGATCATAGCTCATAAATTTCTTGCAGATTTTCACCTTAAATATACAAAGTTTGTCCCAAGGGTATCTTCTGAACTGATAGGTTGATCCTGGGACATAACTTAATAACTTAATTGTTTTATAATATGATACTTAATTCATTCCTATTTAGCCATAACTTAATTTTGTTTTGGTGATTCTTGTATCTCTTAAATATATAAGGTATATAGGAGTACGTGAAGGAGATGAAGTGCAACTCTTCTATTACTTTATAAAGTCACAGTCAAATCCTAAAGTCGACCCTCTCATTCTTTGGGTTGCTGGTGGGCCTGGTTGCTCCGCCCTATATGCCGTTGTGACTGAAATAGGTAAACCGCATTTGATACTTATATTTTTCTTTCATTCCCCACTTTTTCTAATTTTGTGATAAAAATTTCATTTATTTAGCATGCATCTACATGACTGTTTGCTTTAAATATGCTTTTAACAAACTTTTGATTGAAATTTTTGTTGTTATATGATTATTTTAATATATAGTGTTAATGATTATTGAATTAGCCAGCATAAAAAGTTTAGGGAAAAAAAATGTCAATTGTACATCGTGAATATATAAAGAAAAGAATTAATCCTAATGTTTCCTTCTATACGATACTCTTTCAGTTTCAGTATGTTTTAAAAATAATGATATCTTTATATATGTGAAAACTCTTTTATTTAGAATTTTTGTTTTTTTGGTTTAATGCCATGCTCTTATGCATGGTCATAAAAATATTAGGGTGAAAATCATTTACACCCACCAATTTTGTTTTAAAATCGAACTAGCCCCTCAACTTTGAACAATAGACATTCTCCCCCCTTTGTACTAATTGATTTTTTTAAATGCCTATTGTAGTCACATAATCAACTTTTGTCTTCTTTAAAATCATGATATTGTTTTTCTTATTTTTTTAATATATGTAAAAAATTTCCTATAAAAACTAAATATTATCTTTTGGGCGAAGAAAAAAGTGAGAAATACTAATTGAATATATAAGTTAATAATGTTCTATAATGAAATAAATTAGCAGAATAAAAAATTAATTTTTTTATTTGATAATCAAAACTCTAATATCCATTAATACAAGTGAAAATAACATATAACAAAAACTTTATAAATATATTTTAATGTAGGTAATACAAAAAAATTAATAAAAATAGAGACAAATTTATTAAATTTATTTATTTATATGGTAATGAATTTAAAATTATAATTTCAGAAATATTCACATACATACATACTTTAAGAGAGAAGTGAAGCTTAAATATACACATAAATACATGTACATACATCTATGCATACTTAATGCATATAATATTGAAATAACAATCATAAAAAATAGCATTAGATTTTCTGAGAAAATCATAAAAATATTATTCCACTTATAATGTTAATGAACTTAAATAAGAATCTACAAATACCAAGGTTAAAAAAATAAATAGTATATATAATATAAAAATGTATTACATAAATAGAGGATTGAAAATAATAAGAGTGAAATAGACATTACATAGGATAAAGGGGGAAGAATGTCTATTGTTCAAAGTTGAGGGGGGAGTTTGATTTTTAAAGCAAAGTTGGGGGGTGAAAATGATTTTAACCCAAAATATTATGATATGTTTTTAGTACATTACTAGTGTTTAATTTGTTTAGCAAACTCAGTTAAGCTAAAACCTACAGGACCAGTGCTATTTGTTGACAAGGAGTATGATGGGAGATTGCCAACATTGTCATCCAATCCATATGCTTACACAAAGGTAATACTTCCTAAAATGGGTTGTGCTTTATTACTTGGATATGGAAACATTTGTGAAAATACTTTTTATTTTCTGCCAAGTGCTAAATAAGTTTATTTTTAGGTGGCAAGCATAATCTTTTTAGATTTGCCAGTGGGAACTGGGTTCTCTTATGCTACTACATCAAAGGCAAATCATTCAAATAATATACAAGCAGCTGATCATGCTTATCAATTTCTTCGCAAGGCAAGTCTTGTCTTTTGATATTAATAATTTTTAATTATAGTACTCATACTTCTTGATGTGGAAACAAGAACTATATTTAATCTTTTTTTTAGTACTATTTTATATAGTGGTTAGTTGAGCATCCAGAATATGGCTACAATTCCTTTTATGTTGGTGGAGACTCATACAGTGGAATTACGGTTCCAATTGTTACTAACGTAATATCTTACGGTAAGTAATCAAAATATAGTTTTCTGTATAATCGATAGTTTCTTAATTTCTGCATGAATTGTAAGTTCTAACTCCCTCTCGTCATCATTAGACTTATCTGCAATATTATTTTGCAAACCGGCCGAAACATAAATTGTTCTATAAGTTCTGAATAATATCTGATAGAGTAAATAATTTATAATCTTAGCAATTTTGATAATAGATTAGACTTGCTTTTGGGTGAAATTTCACTCACAAAACTTCAAATTTTCTCCAAGTAAAATGCAAGTCCAAACACCACTTCAAGTTCCAAATACTATTTTTCAACACTACTTCTGTTAAAATCAAGACAAGGACGAGAATTTAGAAAGACAAGAACAATGGGAGAATTCTTTCTGCTTTGTATTCATCATAATGACCTCCTTATATACAAGTAAGGTCCTAATTACCCTAGTCTAATAAGGTAACTCTATTCTAATAGAACTACACATCCTATATTACCGTAATTACAAATTCACCATAAATAGACCAAACCTATTACAATTAGACTATAATAGGGTTCCCACCGACTCACTGATGTGACTGGACAACCGGTCCGGTCACATCCGATCCTCAATGCCCCCCCCCTCACCCCTCAAGTTGGAGCATGAGGGTCTCGAATGCCCAACTTGCCAAGCAAATATTCGCTGCAATTTGCTCGAAGCCTTTGTAAACACATCGGCCAATTGCTCACTGGTTGACACATGACTAGGAAGTATTATACCAGATTGAAGTGCGTCTCGGACACAGTGACAGTCGACTTCAATGTGTTTAGTCCATTCATGAAACACCGGATTTCGTGCAATATACAATGCCGCTTGATTATCACAGTACATTTTCACTGGAGATTTATGTTCAACGCCCAAACTATGAAAAATTCCCTTTAACCATTTCAATTCACAGACTGTTATTGCCATTGATCGGTATTCCGCCTCCGCTGGGGAGCAAGAGACAATGTGCTGCTTCTTGGTTTTCCATGATACGGGTGAATTCCGAAGAAGATAAACCAACCGGTAAGCGATTTTCGAGTCAACGGACATCCGGCCCAGTCCAAATCACACCATGTGTACAACTGGAGATCACAATCTTTTCTCATCACAATGCCTTGTCCCGGGTTCTTCTTTAAGTAAAGCACCACATGGAGAGTTGCGTTCCAGTGTGCTTCCTTCGGTTGCTACATGAATTGGGACAAAACATGCACATAATATGACAACTCAGGTCGCGTAAAATTGAGGTATATCAATCTACTGACCAGACGTCCCAAATTGGCTCCTCCGCCCAATGCCAAACCGTGATTCTGTTCCATGGGATTATTGATTGGTTTAGCTCCTACTAATCCGAACTTAGAGATTATATCCAAGGCATATTTCCGTTGATATAGAAATAACCCTGTTGGTCCACATGCAACTTTAACTCCCAGAAAATAGTTCAGAGGGGCCAAATCCTTTATGTGAAAACATGTGCGGAGATAGTCTTTGAATCGTTCAATGACACTATGGTCGTTTTTGGAGATAATCAAGTCATCCATATAGACTGAGATGTTAAGTTGCATACCTTCCTGATATATCGTGAAGAGAGAATAAACCAAGTACTATTGCTTGAACTCATATTTCATCAAAGCACTTGACAATTTCGCAAACCAAAGACCGTGAGGCTTGTTTCAAACCATACAAAGATTTTCAGAGTCGACATACTTGCCCCGGACTAGGAACACGAAATCCCGGTGGCAATTTCAAATAAACTTCCTCCATAAGGTCCCCGTGTAAGAAGGCATTATGAACATCCATCTGATGCAACTTCTAATTTCACGCAGCCGCAATTGCTAAGAAGGTCTGAATGATTACTACCTTAGCAACCAGAGAAATCGCTTCATTGTAGTCAATTCCTTCCTGCTGTTTATTTCCGAAAATGACCAACCGAGCTTTATATCGCTCGATTGTGCCGTCAGAGTTGTACTTGATCTTGTATACTCATCTACATCTGAGTGCTTTCTTATCCGTGGCAATGTTTCTAATGTCCACGTTCCATTATCTTCCAATGTTTGGATCTCTTGTTGCATGGCTTTTCTCCAATGTTCCTTTTTCATTGCCTCCGAGAAGGTTTTTAGCTTGTTTCCCGTGGTGATTGTTACAAGGAAAAATTATCACAAGATATATAATGAGCTAAAGGATAAGGCGCACCTGAGGATTTCTGAGGATCGGGCAGATGCATTGATGGACTTTGTTTCCGGAATGTTTCAAGGACGTAGTCGCGCAACTGAATTGATTCATGCTTCTGACGTTTACCTTAACCCAATTGTTCTTCCGGGGGCATTTCGTTGGTTTGGACACCTTCTGTTTGTACTTCCTCTATGTTTTCTCTATCCAAACCGACATCTGTCCGGTTTATTCTGGTTGATCCGTAGGTTCGGTATCCAGTGTCCGTACTTCATCCATCCGAGTTTCGCTCGTACTTACATTGTCAGTCCGGTCTTCTTCAAAGTTGTGTTGGTTTCTTTCTCCCTCCATTTCATCCGAGATCACTTCTATATTGTCGACCAAGTTATCTGATCCTACATCAAAGGAAAACTTAGTCTCATAGAAGTCCACATCTCTTAAGACTAAATACTCATCGTTCTCTAAGTCATCAATCTTCAACTGTTCTGTCCGTAGGGGCATCCCAAGAAGACACATCTACGACTCTGACTCTCAAAATTGTCCCTCGTTCTTCCCTTTGTGTGTGCATAACATAGTGACCCTATTATCCTTAAGTGATCATAATGAGGTGCTTCCCCGTATAAAATTTCATAGGGGGCTTTTCTATTCAAAACCGAAGATGGTGTTCTATTGATCAAATACCCCGCAGTCAAAACACATTCTCCCCAAAATTTGATCGGAAGATGACCCTGAAATCTCAATGCTCATGCCACATTAAGAATGTGACAATGTTTTCTTTCAACTATTCCATTCTGCTGTGATGTCCCTGTGCAAGGTATTTGGAAAAGAATTCCATGTTCGAAGAAGTAAGTCTTCATACATGTGAACTCAATTCCGTTATTGGAATTAAGTCTTCATACATGTGAACTCAATTCCGTTATCACTTCTAACAATCGTCACCCTCTTACCAAACTGCCTATCCTTCAAGGAGAAGAAACTTTTCAAGATTTGGGACACTTCTTTCTTATCGACTAAAAGAAAAATCCATACGGCTCGCGAATGATCATCCACAACAGTAAAAGAATATGAAGCACCATAGGAAGAGGGGTTTCTATACGGTCCCCATAAATCACAATGAATCATTTCAAAAATATCCGAAGCTATATTAGCACTTAAAGGAAAGGAAAAACACTTCTTGTTTGCTATTCCCTTGGCATACATCACATTCTTTATCTAATCTAATACTAGTCTCTTTTAGGCCTAATGCTGTAATGGACTTCGTTACTTGTGCTGAAGGATGACCTAACCCTTTGTGCCAAAGATCAAACCAATCGACTACCTCCGCCTTCATAGCTCATATCCGCGGTACATATCGGAAATAGTAAAGCCCACCTTGACGCTCACCCGTTCCAAGAAGCTTCCTCATGCTGGATCCTAAATAGCACACATAATTTTGTTAAATTTTAATCACAATCTAAATGATCAACAAGTTGAGACACAAAAACTAAATTGTATGTTAAATCCAGAACATAAAGAACATCCTTCAACCAAATCCTATTATTTAGCCTGATTGTTCTTTCTGTCATGGCCACCGAGATACTTCCATCCAGAAGCCCAATCGGACACTCAAGAATGTCTCGCTGATTGCTCAGTTTCTCCAGATTACCCGTCACATGGTTGGTAGCTCCGAAGTCAATAATCCAGGACGAGTTTTCGGTCTTACCATCCATCTTGCCATTCGATTTATTCCTTGAGAATTCAACACGTGATTCAAAGTCTTCCGGATATCATCGCTCAAATTGTGAGGTCCTGTCCCGTGTGTATTCACCAGTCCTGTCTTTGCTTGAGTTCCTTCTTTGAAAACCAGGATGTTCACCCGGTAGTTTCCTCTTCCTCGACCGGATCCCAGTCTACCCCTTTACTGTTGTTGCTGTCCTCGTCCTCTTCCTCTGTTTTTTCATCTCCTTTTTTATTTCCAGGCCACCAATCCAGATAGCCAATGAGTCAAAAATGTCCATCCACATGTCCGGATCTCTTGCAATATGTGCAGATTGCACTGTCATTTTTCCCATCACCTTGGTCACGGTAAGGGTTTCTCTTGTGTACGGCAAAAGTCATGGTTTCACTCCGGTCCTTCATTTTCCACGTGATTCCTCTCACACGATCTTCTTGCACCAACTTTGGATTGACCTTGTTCAATGATAGCCACGGTTCCTGGGCCAGTGTGTTCGACCTCACCGTTCCATACATTGCATCATCCAATCCCATAAGGAAAAGATGCATTTTTTCTTCTTATCTTTTGGATTGTAGTGCTGTCCCTAGATTGCATGTGCACTTTCCGCACGTACAAGTTGGAATCTGTTCATAATTCACCAATTCCTCCCACAGCTTAGTGAATTTTCCATAGTAATTCGCTATGGTCCTTCCCTCCTTCTTGCACTCCGCAAGTTGCGCCTTTAGTTATTACATCTGAGGGCTGTTGATAACGACGATTGCTCTCGAATGCTCGTCCATAATTCTTCCGCTTCTTCTTTATGTGAAAACGTTGAGCGAAGCATTGGTTCTATGGTGTTGCGAATCCACGACACCAATAGCGAGTTTATAGTCCACTAATCTTCCAAGTCCGGCGACTCTTTATCCGGCTTCTTGATTGTGCCGTCGATGAAGCCGAGCTTCTCTCTTGCTCTTAGGGCTGTCCTCATGGATCTAGCCTATTCTTCATAATTCTCACCCTTCAATTGGACTTGTGTCACCACAATTCCAGGGTTATCATTCGATGTAATGTCGTAGGGAGAGATTATTTTTCTTTGGGATTTGTTTTGTCCACCCGCGATTCCTTTGCCGTTATTATTGGTTTTTTTACCGTCACCTGTCATTGTTTTAGGGTTCTTGTGTTCTTTCTAAAGTGGCTCTGATACCATATTTAAATCAAGACAGAGACGAGAATTTAGAGAGACAAGAACAATGGGAGAATTCTTTCTGATTTGTATTCATCATAATGATCTCTTTTAATACAAGTAAGGTCCTCCTTAGCCTAATCTAATAAGGTAAACCTTTCTAATAGAACAACACATCCTATATTACCATAATTACAAATTCACCACAAATAGACCAAACCTATTACAATTAGACTAGAATAGGGTTTCCACCGACATAGGCATTCACCGACTCAACGACGTGACTGGACAAACTGGTCCGGTCACATCCAGTCTCAATAACTTCAAAAACTCACTTTTTTTTTTCATGTTTCAATTAAATCTATGGCCAAAAGCTAGCTACATAGGTATACATATAATATTACATGTAGATTATACACATATTATACACGGGCCCATTAGTTTTAATTTAATTGGTTAAGTGAGCGGCTATTTAAGTTAATTTTTAATTATTAAATAACAATTTTAAAGAAACCAAAAGGCGCATCCCAATCAATGACAAAAATGCCAGACTTCCCAAAAAAATTTAAATATCCCAAAGAGATTAAGAAAATGTCAACATTAACTATTTTATTGTCTTTCTCTGATCTATGCTTTGTGCGCTTGGCCTTACATTAATAAAATTTAGGCTAATTCACACTGTAAATTGTATTAGTAGTAATTCAAATCATCCAAGCTAAATGTTTTCTTTTTAATACATTATGTTTTTCCTAATTCAAAATGGTTGTGATTTATATTAACCGTATACATATTTGAACTCAATCATTTGATCAGACAGTAATTGTTAATTAACCTTATCGCTAATGCAGGTATTGACATGGGAATCAAGCCAATTATCAATCTTAAGGTTTGTAATCATACAAAATTTTCATTTGAAAATATACGATCATCTTTTTCGATATTAAACAAGCTCATTCTATTTTCTTAGCTAGGGAATCATATAAGTTGTTAATACTAGCTAATCCATTAGTTTCTTGAGTCATAAGATGTCTACGAACTCATAAACATGGTTTTAACATTATTTTCTGAGTTAATAATGTTGTTTTTGGAGTTAAATCTTCATTTTGAAATGTATGTATCAATGCTGCAAGTGAAATGAGCCGATCCTAATTTCAACTAAAACATCATATGCAGAAGGAAAAAAAAAAGGTTTGCATGAGATATAGTACACTGCGAATCAATTACACAATTAATCACGGGCAAACAGAAGTTGTCGTACAAATTCTACGGCTGTTGATTTATCTTCCATAATTTGTCGACAAATTTGTTGCAGGGATATATACTTGGTAATCCAGTAACAATTATTCCTCATGAAAATAACTATAGGGTTGCTTTTACACATGGAATGGGGCTTATTTCTGATGAACTATACGAGGTATATATGTACACAATTATTTTGGTTGAGTACTTCAAAAATGTTGTCTTACTTTTGTTATAAATAATTCTCAAAAAATATATCATTTTTTGAAGAATTTAACATAGGTGTAAAAGTACTTTTGAAGAAACTGAGCGACATATATATATTTCATAATTAATAAGGAATGATTCTATTTTATTCGACATGTCTGCTTTTATCAACATTCACTGGGTTTCTACTTCTCTTAATTAAATAGTCATTGGTAGCTAATTGTGGAGGAGAATACGAGTATATAGATCCAACTAATGCAGCTTGTTTACGGGATGTGCATACATTCCAAAAGGTTGGCAATCGTTTCCTTTTGAACCCTTTTCCGGGTTTATTTATTTTTTGGACAAAAGATTTAGTATTAATATACTATGTGTTTATTTGTATAGCTTTGTAAGGGAATATATGAATACCATATTCTGGAGCCACTTTGTGATCCAGTTATTTTAGAAGTTCATCAATCACATTACTCTAGAAGATCAATGCATGAGATGGTAAAAAAGCTTAAGAATCCTGCAACGCTTCCTGGAGTTAAATGTCGAGTAAGATATCATGATTATCGATTCGCTAATTTCTACATACTTACTATAAATAAATAAACCTTTTATTTTTATTCTATGTTGACTTTATTAAAATTTGCAAATGTATTACATTCCAAAAGCGTCATATAATTAATAAAAGGAACATTTTCGTGAGTTATTAGTATTGATTTATTATATAATCATAGGATGATTGGTATGAGCTCTCTGTGATTTGGGCGAATGATGATAAAGTGAGAGAGGCTCTTCACGTTCGAAAGGTATGTAAATTTTTTTAATCAAAGAGAAAGTGCAGATTAATATCTGGAATTTAATAAAATGCAGAGTAAACATAATATAGGGAACAACTGGAGCATGGGAGCAATGCAGAAGCAATTACCCCTTCACATTAACAATCAACAATACTCTACCATATCATGCATATCTTAGTACCAAAGGTTATAGGTCTCTTATTTACAGGTAACACCCCATCATTTTTATATATATACATATAGGGTGTGTTTGGTATGACGGGAAATGTTTCCCATGGAAAATATTTTCTTGGAAAATAAGTGAGTTTCTTACTTATTTTCTAGTATTAGGTAAGTAAGCAAAAAAAATATTGTCCCAAAAACATTTGTTTGTAATCTAGGAAAACACTATTGGGTTGGGATGGAGTAGGGATTGGGTGTTTTGGGGTGGTGAGGGTGGGATTTGGAGGCTATTGGGGGGTGGGGAGGAGAAATGAGCTTATTGGAATGCCACTTATGGAACTTGTTTTCCGTACTCCCACTAGTGAAGGCATTTTCCTCATTTTTAAGTAAACTTGTTTTTTCTAAAGAAAATATTTTGACTAACCAAATATGAAAAACATATTTTCTAAAAAATGTTTTCCTCCATGCCAAGCAGACCCATATTAATTCCATATATATATCGTACAATTTTCTGAAGAAGGCCATGTAATTGAACCACCTTTCAAAATGGCTCAACCCCTATAGACTGCCACATATTGGAGATAATTTGGTTTTTAGTTTTCATAATATTTTTATTTTCTTGTGGAACAGTGGTGATCATGACTTAGATGTACCATTTATTGCGACTCGAGCGTGGATATCATCGCTAAATTACTCCATTGTTGATGATTGGAGGCCATGGCTTGTCGATGGCCAAATTGCTGGGTGAGTTCCTAACCTAATCTTTTATATAGGGATAGGGTCAAATTTTTCTCTGTTATTATTAAAAATTAAATGATTTTTCTCTCTGTTAGATTATTGGTTTAATATTACCCCATCACTGGGCCGAGAAAATGTTTCATTTTCTCCCTTGCCCTCTATTGGAGCTCCAACTTCAATGTTATGCGAAAACAATAGTCAAAATTGAGGGGTGAATTTGATATTCTTTCTAAAAATATTTGGACATGTGGAGTGCACCTATTTCACACTTAAATCTATTAGTTGCAAGGGCAAGAGAATATGAATGAGACAAAGGTAGTACGAATGAGACAAAAGTATAACGAAAAGTAAAATTGAGTAATTTCAAATTGTACATGAGCAAGTTTAGACTTTCTCCATTTCATATAAAGTTCTCTGACTTTGGATTGCATTCCAAAGAGTTAAAATACACTCTTTCATTGATTTTTGTACAGATATACACGAGCCTACGCGAACCAAATAACTTATGCCACATTGAAGGTAAGAGAAAAACTATAGTTAATCCTTTAATGTATGAAAGTATAAATAATTGAATCTTTTCATGCCTTTTTTATATAGGGCGCAGGGCATACAGCTCCTGAATGGACGCCCGTTGAATGTTTTGCCATGTTGAAAAGGTGGATCTCTTATGTACCACTCTAGTTGATTTCAAGATCTCGAGTGAGAATCTCTAGCTCATCAAAAGATTGGCAAGGTCTTTTTGTGTCATTTGCACTCTAATACATTGCACTGATCAAAATCAACATTTGATGATCAAAAAGTTCTATTGTTGTTGTAATCCAAAAAAATAAATAGCAAGGGAAGTTCGTTATAACAGTTCAATATCCTCAAAAGTGAAGTTCCACTCTCCTATATATCTGTGTAATTATAATTTGATGTAATACTGAATTATGCAAATATGTCTTTGCTATTATATTATCATGACCCAAATTAGGGGATTATAACTGGAATATAATGGGCTCGCCCCACTAAGGGAACTATCTTAATTTAATTTAAATAATGTGGACACATTTATTGAGCTAAATCGTATGTTATTTTGCACGACCTAATACCACAAGAAGGGGGGTGAATTGGGTTATACTCTATCTATTTCTATGAGTAGTTTGCGGAATAAATAAAACAGAACAGTAACAATACAAGATTTTTACGTGGAAAATACCCGGCTCATAAGTGTGCAACCACAAACTAGACCATTGCAGGATTTAATCCAGACTTCACTAAAACTGTAGCCTCAACAGAACTCAGATTACAGTCACTTGCAACCTAAGAGACTACCTCTAATCCCTTGTCCCTACAATCACGAAACTGTACCTAAATTCTGATTGCAAAATAATTACAACCTAGGAACTAGCTCTAATCCCTCTTACAAAATTCAAAAAGAAAGTTGCGATACCTCCAAAGTACCCCTACCTTGAAGCTAATTTTTCTTCAGAAAAGTACCTAAACAATGCTTCTAAGAAAGCTAGAAATAGGTACAACTCAATGACAATCCTAATACAATAAACTACAATTGATGATACAATGAAACATGTGCACGAAAGGTGTTGCTCCAGTCTGTACCTTTGTATCAGCCACACACTCGAATGGTTAGATAGAAATTTAAGAATGATCTTCGTTATATGCTTTGATTTATGCTATTACTCTCAGTATAAGTGCGCGAGTTTATTCAATAAAGGACCTGCATATTTGTAATGACAAGTGAAAGGAAGTTATCTAAACACAAACACTTTAGGATTAGTATTACTTAAAAAATAAGTGTTTGCATTTGAGGTAAACTCCTTGCTTCATACAGCTGGACTTATGCAGCATTTAGGAGTTCTATTTTGTGCAAAGATATCCAAGATCTTTCCAAAGACTCTCATATTTATCTGTTCCTTTATTTTTATTCGAGACTCCTTCATTCAAAGAGTTTTACTAGCAGTCGAACTCTTTGAATGAAACATGAAACTGTTGTACCTGGTTCATTAGTTTAGCACATGTTCCATGTTGTTTATTTGGTTCGGCCCAACTCTTTTGGCCCAAATCATTTGTCAATCATTGAAACAATCTAAGTCCAGTAAATTTCCCTTTTTTGATGATGACAAACTCATGTTCTTTCTGGCCTCTTTATAACCTGTTCCAATCAGTGCAAAGTCTAGAAAGACAACAAACGAACTACTTAGATGAACCAAGTTTGGATAATGGGTTATAAATATTACACAGTATACATCTCCCCTTTTGGAATCACGGAAAAACCTATCCATTATTCAAAATGCCAGTTGAATGTTAGCAATGTAATACTCTTTGGCCACTGGGCTATCTCAAATACAATCACAAAAGTTATCAAAATTTCTCAAACATTTATCTGAGGATATTAGTCATCCAAGAAAACACATCAATGAAAAGAGAAATAGATTGTCATAAACAAGTGTGAGAACCACCATATCCCGTGCAATTTCATTACAATCCAAGCCATTACAATCGAAAAGATAACAAAAGAATAATTGTAAAGAGAGATCTAAACTAGTGACAACCTAAGGAAAACAAACACATGAAAAGAACAGGTTCGTGGGACAAAAGAGAATGAATATTTCTTTTTTAACATCTGACACAACTCCTGAGTAACAGTGAAGTCATTCTTCCTTTCTTCAGTCAACTCAGCCTCAACCTCAACCTTGTCAATATTTTTTATTTCAATTGAGACAAACTGTGATGACTGCTTTTTTCAAATGTGTGTTTCTTTTTATGAGGCTCTTTCTCATTTTTTTTTACAGTCACCCTTCATCAACCAACACCATTGGTTTCCCATCTACTTCCACAGACTTAGTTTTGAGATTTTCCTTTCTTAATTCCTACAAGGGGTGGGCGTTCGGTTTTTCAGTTCGTTTTTTTCAAAGTTCGGTTTAAAAGTGGACACCAAACACCGCACCAAATTAGTTCGGTTCGGTTTTGATTTTTCTAATTCGGTTTTTTTCAGCATGGGCCTAAAATTAGCTAATTTCTGCTTGTAAAATTAGGGGTGGGCTTTTTTATCAGCTACTAATTGTTTTATCGAGCAAGGTCAATTTAATTGGATGGCTCTGCACAGACTGCAGAGTACTAATTATTGAATGCTTATTGACTGTTTCAAAATGATATGCTTCATATATATGACGAAGTCCTATAGATAAGTAAACATCATCACCAAAATATTGACTTCTACGTTAACTTCCAATACCACATTGTTTGTTACATAACTTAAAAGTTAAAACACATAAGAGGACATAGAAGTTGATATCATACAGAAAATAATATTAAGCAGCTAAGAAGCAACAAGAAAATGGATCATGAACAGAGCCTATCAAAGGCCAACATGAAGAATAATTACCAAAGGTTCTGAACTTCTGATATACATAAACTAAACAACTAAAGATGTACCAATATTAGCTATATTCGGGACAGACATCACATGTAAGAATGAATACTGAAAAATTTGAACTCGTGATGTAATCTTTTGTATTATGGATGTCAAGCTGATAATTAATTAAACTGATTGCAATTCATCATTTCATTAAACTGAGGACATAGGAGAGGAAGTGAAGAAGTGAGGAAATGAAGTTAGGGCTTAGGTTAAGTGAATGAAATTAGGGTGGGTCTATACTCTATAGGGGTGGACTTGGATACATTAATTTGGGCCTGAGAGAGTGGACTGAGTGTTGTAAAAAAAAAGTTGTATTCATGTAGTAAATCTTCCAAAAAAAAAAACTTCGGTTAAACTGAAATATAGAAGAACTATTGACTCGGAACCGAAACACCGAATTTGGTATAAAAAAATCGAAACTGAACCGAAACACCGAAAAATTGAAATCGAAAAACAGAATTAATTCGGTTCGTCCGGTTTTTCGATTTTCGGTGTTTATGCCCAGCCCTAATTCCTACTCTCTTGTAGAGCTTCTGTCATATTTGCTTATATCTTTTTTTTTTTTTTTAATTTACTCCTAGTGTTTGGAGCTTTGGCAAAACTGATGTTGGGATATTCTCAGTCTCAAGTACCCATCAGAGCATCCTCCTCTCTGTCACCTTCCGACGAAACTGGTTCCGAAACTTGTTTCAGGCCTTCACTAATACTTTCTTACTGAAATCTATTCATTTTCTTGGAACAAATCCTCCTCGTTAGATATTTATCATTTACCACAAAGAAGAACCCAAAGGGTGAACTAGGTTCGCCGCAAGGTCACCCAAATATTTCCCCTCACCTTCTTTCAACACTTCCATTTTCAAGAACACCCTCAGAACTCTTCCCCATATGACCAACATCCTTTTCTTTTTCAAGTTTGACATAAGAACTAGGTCTAGCCACTTGATATTTCCTAAACATTATTAGTTCTTTTCCCTATCACCATTAACTTTCAAGATTCATTCAAAAAGTTAGTTTTATAGGGAGTTACTTTTATGTCAGACACATATTGATTAAGTGAGATTTTAGGTCACTAGAGTTTCAACAGATGCAGGGTTTGTGGTATTTTACGGAACCGCAGTGATCTTCACAATTAATTTTATTATGTGACGAACGTGTGAGTGAATTCATTTTTATGTTCAAGGGAATTGAGTCCAAGTAAAGAAAAAAGTCTTGGAGAGTGGGATTATGGTGATTGATGTGCGACTTTCAAGATCAAATATAACCTGCACCTTGAAGATTTTTGGCTGTTTAAAGTGATTTTTCAATTATGAGAATGAGGTGGTTCTTTTTGAACTTATCTGATAAGAAATTGACTTATGAAACACGTCACTAGATTTGGTACATGGCTTAGACACAATTAATTACAAGAGATGGAGCACATACCTAGATTAAGTACTGAACCATGATCATTTTCGAAAGTTTACTCAATACAAGATAGTTCAACCGGGACAATAAGGGTAATATCATTAGACTAAGTGAGAAAATATAACTATCATGGTGTAAGGACATACAAATAATTGTGCAAGACTAGGTAGAATATTTTAAATTAAGGTATTTTTCATTTTGAAAACGTTAATTCTAGCCAATCATTGAGGGATACGCATGCAATCTTAATCATCTCAATTCTAACATGCCTGTTGTTCTCATTGAGCCCCATAGGTCCAAATGTACCACTTTGATCGGCCTGGCTAATATCAATAATGTCACCTTTCTTACCATTTTCAAAAGTCACATAACCTCCTAGAAAAGCTGCAAATGAAAGGAATTTTTATTTCTCTCTTATCATGTGTTTTGAGCAAGCACTATCCATGTACCACATGCACTTTCTCCCTTTACTTCAACTTCAGTATTGTCTTCCAATTCTGAATCCAAGACTCCTAATGTCGTTAGTGCCTGTTTATTAGCTTCTTCATTATCAGAACCTTTATCCGAGCTTCCACCCCAAGCTTCCATCATAAATTTTGCACTTACTTCCTTGTGTTTTTTATGGATCTGGTCCTTCTCGACCCGTTCTTTCTTAGCCTTCTCTTTTCTCCTCAAATATTTACTGAAACTTCTTGTAATGAACTGCTTGGTCGTTTTGAGCTTTTAGATTTATTTTATCCAAAATATCCTTCTCGTAGTTTCATCTCGGTATTTATGACTTACGGGGATAGATGGCACGACTCCCGAGGCAATCGGGTGAGTTTCAGATCAAGTTTAGCAAAATTGAAAGTCCTTAAGGTAAGGAATGAAGAAGTTTGATCAAAGTGAACATCGGGAGTAAATGGATCCATGTTGGGGTTTCATCATTTCCATTAGGTCCGAAATGTGATTTATGTCTTAGTCGAGTCGTTGGTTCGGGTCCTGAGGGGTTCAGTTGTGATTTGGGTCATTGGTTGAGAAACTAGTTAATATAAGGAATTGGAGTTCACCACGGTGAACATCAGGTCAAGATGATTCCTTATATATGTTTTGAGAGTTTGAGCAGGTTGGTTTGATGATTTTGGACTTGTCCGCAAGTTTTGGTGAGATTATGATGAGTTTCGGATGGATTTGGGTGGTGTCGCGCTCGTATTTGATGTTTCAGCATTGTTTCTTTGGGCATAAAGGGTACCATATTGAGAAAATGAGCTCCTACCTGTGTTTTTATTGAACCATTACATTTGTATCGTGATTACGAAACCATAGCAAAAAGAATAGTCGAATTCCGACGCCGTATGAGGAAGTTATAGCCATTTTAGTGTCAAAGAAAATTGTTGTGTCTGGTGTGGTCGCAAAAGCGGTAGAAGGGCCATAGAAGTGGAGCCACGGTAGTGGGAAAAAGAGCTCAGATGTAGAGATGACATGTGGCAGCCCGTAGAAGCAGACTTTTGGCCGAGGAAGCAGAAATCGTTGAGTTAAAATTTCAGACTTTGTCCGTTTGGTATTTTCATCATATTTTGAGTTGTAGAGCTCCGTCTGAGGTGATTTTCATGGTGTTATTCTCGTTTCAACGAGGGGGTAAGTACCTAACCTTTATTTTGGTGTTTCCCCATATTATTTCTGTTGGTTATCGTTTTTATTCGTGTTTGGATTGTAGAAATTGGGATTTTGAGCCCCGAAGTTGAGAAATTGTAATTCCTTGAATTGGAGGTCAATTCATGGTTGGTTTTATGGATTTAGAATCAACGTATTATGTGTAAACTGATTTTTTAATAAAATTCCAATTTTACCCTTAGGGGCTCAGGGTTACCTTTTTCGGTTCCGAATTAAAGTATAGCAATATGGATATTATTGGACTCGTTTATACTCGTATAATACTATTTTGACTAGATTGAGCTCGTTTGACGATTTCGGACACGATAGAGCTTCCGAAAGGCTTAATTCTCAGTCGGATCGAGATTGGGATTGTTCGGAGACATCGAGGAAGGAAAAGTCAATTCATGAGCTTTGGGACTTCAAATCTAAGGCAAGTTGAGACTTACTAGACTCTTTATGTAGTTTTTTTGTGTTGGCTAATGTATTTAAAGGGCGAAATGGGAAATTTGGGGTCCCATACTCGTGAGGTGACGAGCACTTGTGCGGGTACCGGTGTCATGTTATGGGTAATTAATGAAAATAGAATAATCTGGTGAAGTAAGAATGCCAAGCTTATGGACATTGGTTGGTAGTGATAAATCTACTTGTTTGGTACGGTTGTTGATGATATGAGCTTATGCTAGCCATGTTTTCTAATACTTATAATATGGATTCATTGAGCATTTATCACTCCACATCTCGTCTAAATCATGAAAAAGGAACTATATTTGACATTGATTTGATATTATGCAATTGCTTGTGGTACACATATCCACTTCATACATTTTATGATATTATTGGCATGTTATTGATGAATCATAAGGGATGGTCCTTAGAGACCCGATTGGATATAGTACATGGCTGGAGTGATGACATGATAGCCTATTGACTTTATATCCGATGTGATCTGGGAGATCTGGGATTCCGGGGTAAGTGTATGGACCTCATGAGTCCCCTATGGGTCACGTGAAACCTATCGCAGGAGCATGTGTATACTGGTGTATATTGGCCATTGCATTGCATTTCATACCATACTTACTTGATTGTGTTGTCTTTGTGTGACTCTTATATGAATAATTGGAATGAACTAAGCTTTATGACTTGATTGAAATGTGTACTTTATAACCTTAATAGCCTAAGCTTTATAAACTGTACACACTTGTTACTAACGAAGTGTGGAGGTGAGTATCGGAAGGGCCAACCCTCATTATCGCTTCAGTTTAGGGTCGGTTAACGATGCTGCTGAGTACATGTGTTTCTCGTGCTCACTCTACACTTGCTGCACCTTTTTGTTTGCAGGTTCTAGTCCGAGTTCGAGTAGTGGACAAGTTCCCGCCAACCGTGGAGACATTTCTTGGAGTTTAGGGTGTGCTGTTGGCTGTTTCGCAGCACTGGACTTCATTTCTATCTTATATTTCTGTCTTTACCTTTCAGACAGTATTTGTAGTATTTTCGACTTGTATTTCGGGCTTAGTAGCTCTTGTACTTATGACTTCCGGCTTTTGGGGGATGTATGACTTAGACTTATTTATATTATGAGTTATGAGACTTATTATGAACATTATGGGTTGTTTCCTTTTAGATCCTGCTTTTAACTTATGTTGTAAGATTTAGCTTTTAGTTGGGTTCGCCTACAGGTTTAGGTAGGTGCCCTTACAAAGACTTTGGGATTTTGGTTGTGACACTTCTAGTGACTAGATCTATCTCGTCATCATCCATGTCTGAAGCATCACCTAGGTCATTTATTGACATTGTAGTAATGTCCTTGGCCTCTGTAATGAAAATAACCTTAATTAACATCCCAAGATTTTGGGAGATTTCTAAATATTTTGTCAACTTGATCCTCAGTAGTAAGAACCCTTCACAATCAAAATAAACCTAGTTTCTTGGATTGACTCACCAGATCACATTTTGAACATTTCGTAGTCAGTGAATAGCATAGCAATTCTGGAATTCTTCACCTGGCTTGTTCCTTCATGAACATTTTAAATAGTATCCCAGATCTTCAGCATCCATTTGGTAGGATATTTAGGGTCATTAGTAACATTTTCTCAGTGTAATGACCCATTTGGTCGTTTAGGCATTTTTACCCATTTAACCCTGTTGACCCTTTCCCTAGCTTCATTAGAGTGTATTTGACTCATGGGGATGGGTAGCGCAGTTCCCGAGGTGATCGGGTGAGTCTTGGTTGATTTTGAGGAATTTAGAAGCTTTTAAGTTGAATAAGTGAAAAAGTGTTGACCAATAGTTGACTTTTAGGTAAATGAGTCTTTTTGGGATTTTCGTCGGTTCCATTAGGTCTGGAAGGTCGATTATAACTTGGTAGGATGGTTGGTTCGGTTCGCGAGGCACTCGGGAGTGTTTTGGTCCTTCGGTTGGAAAGCTTGTTTTGGACGCTCGGGGGTTGACCGGGTCAAGACGACCTCTTTTGGGAATTCCGAGGGCGTGGGTGAATTCGTAACATGTTTTTATAGTGGGTTACATGTTTGGGTTGTATCCAGGAGGTCTCGGATGAGTTTCGGGTTTTGAGTTGAACTTGGTAAAAAATCAGATTTTGCTGCGCGTGCCGCATCTGCGGACATGGGGCGGCACCTACGGGCCTACCTCTGCGGTGTTTGATCCGCAGGTGTGAGAAAGTAGGATTTTAAGTGAGGCCGCATCTACGGCTACTTCTCCGCAGATGCAAGGCTGCACCTGTTAGGAATGGTTCTCAGGTGCGGAAATCACTGAATAGAAACTCTTAAATTCCATAATTCGAGTTATTTCATTCCATTCACAAATTTGTGACCTAAAAGTTCAGGAAGGGGATATTTTGTGGAGATTCTTGGGGTTCTTCAAGTGGGTAAGCCTCTTAACTTTGTTTTATGATTTTATTATGGGTTGACTAAGATTTTTCTTATAAGGAACTTGTTTTGAAAGGGGTTTTATGACTAAAAACCCTAGGCTAGTAATTGGATGTTCTTAACAAATCATTGATGATCTTGGGGTGGATTTCCTAGTGATTAGCTTGATAAAGCTTGGGTAAGTTTCTTTCAATTCAAATTTCGATTTCAAAACGGGTTTTTCAACGGATTCAATTCATGGGTTTTTACAAAATGATGAAATTAAGCTTATTTGGGATTAGTATTCTTGTGAAACTTGGTATTCAACTTCCTAAACTTTGGGTGAACCGTTTTCGACCTAAAATTTTTGATTTTGCCCTTGTGGGCCTGAGGTCCCCTTTTTAGAGTCGTTTTTGATTTTGACTTAGAAGCATGGTAGTATGGGTACCGTTAGTTCCATAATCTAATGTAGATTAATTGCTTGGTAGACTTTGATCGATCTGAGGGATTCAGAAAGGCAAGGCTCAAGTGGATTAGTTCGTGGCACTACGATGGGCTTCGAGGTAGGTTACGACTTACTTATGTCTAGATTTCGATTTGAGAAACGTATGTAGATAGTAAATGTTGACGGGGAAAGCATGTTAGACCTTCGGGCATGGTTGTGGTGATAAATCCACTGGTTTGTTATGGATATTGTTATGTGTCCTTGTCGCCATGTTTGTCATACTTGTGAATTTATTATATTCATCTCTGTCTCTTGATATCTCATGGAAAGGAAGGGTAGCGTTTGTCACGACCCGACTTGGGCCGCGACTGGTACCCGAGGCTGACCACCGAGCACCACTCATTCTATTGCTTATCTTGTCTTCATCCATATTTCTTATCATTCATAATCATAGAAAACGACTTTCATTTAAAACATATTTACTATATAAACATAACCCTTTTATGCTATCATAATAGTATATACATACATGCATATACATAAGAACTAGTGAGACCATACTACCCACACATACGTATCTACGAGCCTCTACTAGAACACTGAACATATAGACGGGACAGGACCCCGTCATGCAATAATATACACAAAATAATGTCTCAAAATAGCACCTCCGAATAAAAGGAGGGCTCTGTGTCTGATAGCTCCTACGGATGCCGCACGTCTCTCCGTCTACCAGTGGAGAGATGAACACAGCGTCCAAAGAAAAGGACGTCAGTACGAATATTGTACTGAGTATGTAAGGAATGAATGAAATGAATATAATAGGGAAGTCATAAAGGCACGAGACGAGGACAAACCTTAGACTGGATACATTTTATACATATACTACACGTAACATATCATATATACCTCGTCATGTTGTACATACGTTATCACATTGTACATACATCGTCATATCATACATGCATCATCATATCATATATACATCATCATCGGTAGTCCGCGTTTGGGTACCCGTCATATGCAGCCCACCAGTGGTGGTCATGTCCGGCCCTCTAGGCACGGTGTAGTCGCACGCAGCCCACTGGTGGTGGTCATGTCCGGCCAACTAGGCGCGGTGGAATCATAGCAACAACCCTCGTACGTAGCCCACTAGTGGTGGTCATGTCCGCCCTTTTCTCGGCGCGGTGTAGTCGCATGCAGCCCACTAGTGTTGATCGTGTCCGGCCAATTAGGCGCGGTGGAATCATATCGTCATACACTTATCATCATGCGTTTCATAGGTATATTGTAAGCTAAACATCATGATACATATCATGCACTTGTCATAATACATATCGCACATTTGCCACATACATATCATAAATTCATCATTATTAATCATCTCGTAAGCATATCATGGCTCTGTCATAACTGAACGTCATTAAATCGTGTTTACATACTATATACTCATCATCGTACATATTATAGACTTATGATTATTAGTCACCTTATAGGTGTATCATAGCTTAGCGCCATTATATATATACACATATATCATCAAAACATACATTATATCATCAAGACATACAATGGGACTTGGAGGGCAACTATAGCTGTGTCGGGGTGACATAAGGTCGTGGAACCCCGATTACATTATGGAGTAATCGAATCATCATATCTCGCCTTGAAGGGACTAATATTTTAAGGCGAGTGTACATAAAAAGAAGCACTAATAGAGCCATACTTATGATCTTTGACTTCGTGGGCATCGTATTTCACTTTAGGATTCTACAGACTCATCTCGTCAACCTCAATTGTCCTACTAGTGTCTCACTTTCTTTCTTTACCTTATACATATATAGCTCCTTAGGGTCATAGACTCATCATCACCATTATCGTGCTCATAATATATATCTTATCTTTATCCCATATGGCTATTCATGAACATAGACTCCTAGTTCTTCGGTATTTAGGAAATTCCTGGAGAAGGAGGGAAAATCATGTCTTGAAGGGAAAGAAACTAACATCATAAGATGGGTCTATCAACAACGAATAATAGCAAGGAGTCGTATGAAGGTCATTAGCTTTGTAGAAATCTTGTATCATAAGTTTTAGGATCTCTAGACTCGGCTCATCATCATATTCATAACATACTTCTTACTTTATCTCATGCGAGCTCTTTATAACGTAGACTCTTCATTTCCGATACATACATCTATATAGAGAAATTATAGAAAGATAGGAGGATTCATACCATAGAGTCATGCCTTAGAAAGAAAGGTTGAGCCTTACATACCTTTGTCGTTTAACTACTCGATTGCTTGCTCGTCCTCTTTTAATGCACTCGTTAATTCCTTCAATGGGATTCGTATCAACATTAGTTAGATAATCATGAAAGCGTACTTACTAAAGCTATAGAAAATCGGGAAGCATTTCCTTTGTTTATACTACTTTCCGCCATATTTCATATCAACTCCCAACATTCATAATAACGATCACAATATCATAAACAATAAGCATCATCTGTTCGCATTATCCACATTTAGAAATTTCACTCCAAATTCTTCATATTCATGACCAAGGTTCACTATTGTGTTCTTTCATATACAATACTCATTCCATGTTCTAAATATTATTTACAACGTATTCATAATCTCAACATATCAATATTCACAACTCAAACCAAACTTCTATTCATCAACCACACTATTGCCACATTTATGACCCATTTCATATATTTTTGTACCACTCAAGTGTCTCAACTTTACAATACTTCTAACATCATTAAAATACCATAAAACATACCTTAGATGATGGAAGAACAATCCTTGGATGATGATACACCCTTTTCACCAAAACCCTATTTCACCCTTTCTTGAATTTCTTGGTTTAGATGACTTTAGTGAGGTTTCATACACTTGATTCTTGTTGGTTTGATGAAGTTGATCACAATTTTTCCTTGATTTCGTGTCGTTAAAGTGTATGGAATGTTCTAGAGGCTTTGAGAGAGATGGAGAAGTGTAGGGAATGAAATAAATGAAGTGGGAAGGCATTTATAAACTTGGAACATTTCAGCCCGTCGGGAGTTCCACGGACTGTTCCACGATCCGTGGAACCAAGTGCTGGCTGTGGAACTAGTCGTGGTTCACGACCAGCCAGCCATCTTCTCTGCTGGCTGTTCCACAGAGACATCCACGGTCCGTGGATCTTGATGCTGTCCGTGGAACGTGATCGTGAAACTCACTGCTTCACCAAGTTCGATCCCATCGTCTCGTTTGATCTCCAATCCTTATGGAACCTTCTTAGCACTTGTTTATCACTTCATTAACAATCTAAGAGGCGTTATAACTCTTCCCCAACACATCATTAAGTCATCATCAACTTGTTACTTGTAAATCCTTTCCGATACTTATCGCATACGTTGCCTTCTCTTGGCCACTTTCTCGTCTAACATCGGATGCCTTTAAAATCTTACTTAAGGTCATCAAAAGTTATTACTTACTTATCAAAACATCATATACTTCGTACTCCTCATTAACATTTTCACTGTGTATCAACGGAAATTTTTTCGAGGTGTAACAGTGTTGATGAATTGAGTTTTGATATGCATTTCATGACAAGTAACTGTTGAGATTGCGACATGTTATGTTGCTGAGGCTGATATCATGTATGGTATGCATTCCATATTTCATATGATTTATTTGATATGATTGTGAGTGCTAATGATGATAAGTGAGAGAGTGTAGCCTCCGAGGTCTTTGCCGGAGAGCGTAAAAGAGAGATGAGAGCTCGTGATCCGAGGTCTTTATCGGAGCGAGATGAGTGCTCGTGCTGTGAGGTTATTTACTGGAGCGAGAGAGTGATTGTGTCTGAGGTAATTTGCCAGAATGAGAGTACATGGACTTCGCAAGTCCCCCAAGGGTCATGGCTATAAGGCATTGCCCTTAACATGTGTGTACGGTTATGGAAAGTTGGCCAGGGCTTTGCATTGCATTGCATCTATACTCATTCATCTATTATTGACTGTCTGCTTGGCATTTCATTGACTTCATCTTATCTTATATTTGACATGTTCAGGACTGTACTTGAATGCTTATCTGCTCTACTTGTTAACTTCTTTCTATTTTATGCGTGATCTAATCGTTGTCGGCCTATGATGCCTACGAGTACTTGTGTTGTACTCATACTACACTTGTTGCACTTTATCTTGAGTGTAGAGCTCATTCAGGGTTCTTGTTTTCGATTCGCGAGTGATCCCGAGGGCACTTGCCGGAGATACTAGGGTGATCTACCTACCAGATCTGCAGCCCGGAGACTCTTCTTAGATATCCATCTTTTTTATTTCATAGATAGACTTATTCATACATTCTAGACTTGTATTTAGTTGTTATGGTTCACTTTTACGCGGGTGCATAAAAGCTACTAAGAGGTTGTGGACTCTATTTGGATTTTTATATTTTAGAGTCGCCACCTAATTTTATAAAGGAAATTAAGAAAATCAAGTAGAAAAGGATTTTTCAAAACAAGAGAAAATTCCTTTTAGACCGGAGTTCGAGGTAAGAGTTCTAGTGATCCCTTAGGGAAGGTTTTAAGCACCCTAGTATTAAGGATCCGTAGAATACGGTTGAACTTCGAGCTTCAATGTGTGATTAATTGTGATTCTTTGCTAAAATGTTTTCTTTCTGGCAAAAAACTGTCATATTAATATCATGACTCCATCTTTTTTTTTAGGGATTTAGTAGCTCAGTTGGTTGGCTACCTGAGCTTTCACCTTGTTGGTGAGGGTTCGAATCCCCACATTGTAATCCCCTCCCCATTTCCCCTTCCCCTACCCCCTATGTAATAAAAAAAATTAAAAATAAAATAAAATAACTCCATCTTTTTTTGGAAAAAATGTCTCTAGGAAAAAAGAGTTGGTTTCTTGTGGAAAATGTTACCAGGGTTAAAATCACTTCATTTTCGGACCAAAACACACTTAAGATTTTCTCTTAAGTAGAGTTTCTACTAATTTGGTCCTAATGTCATGATTTTGTCCTTATAAGTTTTTATATATATTTTAGAGAAAAAAAAAAGGATGGAGTATTCATCCTTTGAAAAATAACATAGGTTTTGTAAGTATAGATAAAGGTTTTGGTTATTTTATTTCATGTTAGCTGATTCAAGATCAACCATTTTTCACCCCAAAGCCATCTCACTTCAAAACAAAAATCTAAGTGTCTTTTCTTCTGTTTTCATGCCTTAAGGTTTTGGCTTTGAGCCCAAAAAGTTTTAAAATAAACCTTAAGTCCGGTGAGTTTTGAAATCCATTTCATACTTGTATTTGTTTTATTAGAAATCAGTTTTTGTCTTGTCAAAGTTGGCCCAAATATACCAATGAAGCCCAAAAGTAAATTCAGTCCATTTTTATTTTAGTCCGCAAGTGGTCCATTTTATTTCCAGAATCTGAAGGCTTTGAAGTCCTCAAAACAGGGCTAATTTGATTACCCAAAATTCGTTTTTCATGCATATACTACTAACTTACCAGTTTGAAAAACTTTAAAGACTTTGTAAAAATTCAAATTTTTATCAATTTCATGAGATGTTTATCTTACCGTGTTCCATTTTTTGAGAAAATCATTTAAAATGTTTAACCACTACATGAGTTTCCTAAATTCTTACACATTTGCGTTTCAATATTTATGTTACGACCCAAACCGATGAGCCGTGACGGAGTCCGACGTCTAGCGACCAAACACCCCTAAACACTTATCTCGAAACACACGAACATCAAAAGCCCATAAATGGCATAAAAGCGATCTCATAAGAGGAACATCGAACTCGTACAATACGCATATATATATATATATATATATATATATATATATATATATATATATATATATATATATATATATATATACATACAACATGCGAAAGAACGAAACAGCAAACGGCTAGGTCGCTACATATACTGTACACAAAAGAATAGAAGCCGACAAGGCTACATCATCTGACCCCGCTACATACAACCTCACGGACCTCTACCGGAACAAAAGGCCGTAGAAAGGACGGGACGGGCCCCGTCATACCCATATGCATACACATCTCAAAAGGAGCATACCAAAATCGACGCAGCTCCGGATCGAATGGAGCGTGCGACCGACCATGCTAGATCTAGAGGTCCTACTGAGCTGGACCACCTGTCTGTCTCTCTGTACCTGCGGGCATGAACGCAGCCCCCCGAGCAACGGGGAGTCAGTACGGATAATGTACCGATTATGTAAGGCATATGAATAACACACACACACACACATATATATATATATACACACACATGAGAATCATGGATAAAATCTGAACTCATAAGCTGAAATGATTGACTACATGTACTTGTATGAACTAGTATCTGTCTAAGTCTGCATAAATCTGCGTAACTGACAGTGCCTCTGGGGGCACATAATATGCATGCTCATACCTATCAATGATGACCGTGCATCTATATGAGTGCGTATATAACGCCTGATGTATGTGCGTGTATAACGCATGTAAGCCTCTATGACATCTCGTCATATCATATTGGATCCTCTGTGGCCATAATCAATATCATCATCATAGTAGTAATGCATAGATAACGCCTATATTTCTTCTCATACTTTACATATATCTTATATTCGCGTATATAACGCCTGATGTATGTGTGCGTATATAACGCCTTCTAGTCAAATGTACATAAATATATAATGAATGTAATGCATGACTAAGATGTATGCACAGGACTGGCCACATAAGACTGGACTCATGAATAGAAGAATTTCTCATAAATGGGGTACATGAATCATCAAAGACTGAATTACTTCTAATGCTTCTAAGAGTAGAGTAATATGGAAGCTCGCTTACTTGCTTGTTGGATCATATCATAGGATCATGCCAAAAGAAGAAAGGAATGACCTCAACATACCTTGGAGTATACTCAGTCGTCCAACTTCTACCTCTCAAACTTGCAAGTCTACAATTAAGATAACACAGGGCTTAGTTAGACTACTTACTTCGCTTACTAACTATCCTCAAATACGTATAAAGCTCAACGAACTATAGACAATAAATTCCTTTGTGAGCTTACAACTCTCCAACTCGTCATTCGATCCCACATCAACTGCAATGCTCACATCAACAATGACAACACATATACATATCAAAATATAATCACATCCATCCCCAATAATCTCTTAACATAACTCTAAGTCACTATCTTGCCAATCATCAACTTACCACTTCCACAACTATCCCCTCTTTACTAGAATCACTAAAACTCTTGATAGTAAACTCAAATACTAGGGTAGGAATCATTTACATACCTTGAGGGGTCAAGAATCCCAAGAATCACTTTAACTTCAATTCCCTAAGCTTCACATTCTTGGAGAAACCCTAGAAGCAACCTTCTTCTTCACAAGCTCAGGTTTACGGCGTCCGGGTCTTGTCAAATCTTCACTAATATGATATAAATGTTGGGAAAGAAAAATATTAGGGTTTTTTCTGATTTGGAGAGAAGGAAAATATGAATAGGGTCGTGGACCACCTATTTATACTTGGAAGCCAAAAGGCTACAGCGGTCCGGTTCGACGAGCGGGTCGACGGCCTGTCGACGTGTCGACGGTCCGTTGACTTGTACCGTCGACCTGCACCTGCAGATGCAAGGCTGTAGGATCCAATCGACGCCGCACGTCGATGGTCCATCGAACATGTCGACGAACCGTCGACGATGACTGGTGTCTGCGCAGGTTTTATGATTCAGTTCAGATCACGTCGATTCGATTCATTCAACTTCTAACTCTATAAATTGCCAGGAATATCTGCTGGTACCCTTGTACACGGGGTAAGACTTTTTCTATCTCCAAACTCGGGCTCGGATCTCTATTCCAAGGGTATACCCGACTAGAAAACCATAGGTTCTACCACTATGAACACGAAGGGTGTAAAATTCTCCCCCTCTTAGGAACATTCGTCCTCGAATGTTCGAACAATCCTGGGTTATAAAATTTTTGGCAGAGTTTCCCCTGTACTTATACCAATCCACCCTGCACGCAGCAACCCAAAATAATGCCACCCAGGGCCACATACTATAACACACAATATTATGGCCTCATACAACCAATCACGATAACTGAAATGAAATAATACCTAGGGAATATGATGTCTTAGATCGAACCTCCTGTACTACTGGGAACAGATGCAGGTACTCAGTCTTCATTGCCTTTTTTGCTTCCCAAGTCGCTTCCTCAACATTCTTTTTCCTTCACAAGACTTTAACGGAGGCTACATCCTTGGTCCGCAACCGACGGACCTGTCTGTCCAGTATAGCCACTGGAACTTCTTTGTATGATAACTGCTCGGTCACCTAAATGTCATTCACTGGTATCACTCTCGAAGGATCTCCGATACACTTATGAAGCATAGATACGTGGAATACCGGATGTACCGACTATAACTCAGAAGACAATCCTAGCTCATATGCGACCGTGCCCATGGTACGAATGATCTTATATGGCCTAATATATCGAGGGATCAACTTACCCTTCTTGAAAAACTTCATCACTCCCTTCATAGGCGAAACTTTTAGGAACACCCAGTCGCCTATCTCGAACTCTAGCTTACGTCGTCGATTATTCGCATAGGATTTCTGTCGGCTCTGAGCTGTTAGCAACTTCTCTCTAATCACTTTTACCTTATCAACTGCTTGTTGAATTAATTCTGGGCCTAGTAACTGATTCTCCCCGACATCGAACCACCCTATGGGCGATCTGCATCTCCGCCCATATAAGGCCTCATAAGGAGCCATCTGAATACTGGAATGGTAACTGTTGTTGTACGCAAACTCAATAAGAGGAAAATGATCATCCCAACTGCCTTGAAAGTCAAGTACACAAGCTCTAAGCATATCCTCAAGGGTTTGTATAGTACGCTCCGCCTGCCCATCTGTCTGGGAGTGAAACGCAGTACTAAGACTCACTTGAGTCCCCAATCCTTGCTGAAAAGACTTCCAGAATTTGGCTGTGAACTGTGCTCCTCTATTTGAAAGAATGGCTGAACGAACACCATGAAGTCGTACAATCTCCTTCAGGTAAAGCCTTGCATAATCCTCGGCTGCATAAGTAGTTCTGACAGGCAGAAAATGAACTGACTTTGTGAGCCTATCAACTATGACCCATATCGAATCACACTTCCCCTGAGTACGGAGCAACCCTTGTAATAAAGTCCATATTAATTACCTCCCACTTTTATGTCGGAATCTCTATAGCCTGCAATAGACCTCCAGGATTCTGGTGCTCTATTTTGACCTGTTGATAATTTGGATACTGAGCGACAAATTCTGCTACATCTCTCTTCGTGCCATCCCACCAATAAACTTCCTTGAGATCATGGTACATCTTCATTGAGCCTGGATGAATAGAATAGCGGGAGTAATGTGCCTCTCCCATAACCTGCTGACGGAGTCCTGCAACATTAGGGACACATAATCTACCTCGATACCTGAGTACTCCATCACTTGTGATCACAAAAGGTGTCTTTTCTTCCTGAAGGGTTGTATCTCGGTAATGAACTAAAACAGGATCGTCATACTGACGCTCCTTTATCTCTACTACCAAGGATGATACCGCTGTGTCTTGAACAAACAAACAAATTTCTAAACAAGTTGGTACAGTACACAAACAAATATTAGAGATGCTAAGAACCTTTCTAAACACATTGTTGAATATTAGTTCAACATACCAATGAACCAACAAATTTCTAAACAAGTCAAATGATTAGGCATTTAATTAAGTCCAGCAGAGTCTATAGGCATATTAACTAATACATAATAAACAACCTAAACTATTCTAGGTAATAGATACTGAGCTAATCTAAACTAAGCTAAGCTAAACATGTATTAGCATACTTAAGAAAATACTAAGCTAAGCTAAGCATACATAGCTGACTAATCAAGAATGAAAACAAACTAACACTAAAACAGATATCACAACACATAACATATAAACACATAGCAAGCAAATGAAAAAATGCTAAAAATAAATAAAAGGAGAGAAAATTACCTCTTTTTGGTGCAGCATTTGTCGAGAATGAAATTGAAGTCTTATGCTTCCCCCCGAACTCAGCTACGAAAAATAAAAAAGACAACTTTAGACTTTTAACCTAATTAAGTAAAGGTTTCAGCAAAATGAGCTAAATCTCTAGTTAAATTAGGTGTTTTTGCTCTGAAATTGAGACTTGTCTGTGTGTGATGTGAAAACAAAGGGGCTCTTTCTATAGAACCCCCAAGGCCCTCAGATTTCTCTTGAAATCAATGTGGGACTTTGGCATTTTGAAGATTTCTTTGATTTTTCCTTTTTCTTTTTTAAAGATTTATCTAAGAATCAATCAAAATTCGAGTTTTGAGCAGTAGTAAGACAAACATCAATAAGGATTTATGTCCTTGCAAGCAAAAAAAGCAACTAAGAGAGAGATGAGAGTGATTCTACCTTGTTTGGGCGGTGTATCGATGAAGAGAGGGTAAAGCATTAATTGCTGTAGCCAAAATGGACACGCAGGTCTTGTAGAAAGCAAAACGCATCTGGGTCTTTGCCATTTCCAGGTTGATGACAAGGTGAGAGAAAAGGGATTTTGGGGCAATGTGTTATATCCCGTATTTTGTACATCGGGACAATCCGGGTTAACTACGATAAGTTAGGGGCAAGACTATTCCGGGATACGAAGTGGAGATTTTTGTTTGTTTTAAAAGCACAAGTTGTGTATGACTTTATTGGCATGGAAATATTAAGGAAACATTTGGGGTTAAAAGCTATTTTTGGAAAGTATTTAGTTGGTGAAAAAGGAAAAAAAAAAAAGAAAAGAAAATAGGGGCCATGTGGCCGGCCACCTTGGTGTGGGCCAAGGCCACATGGAAGTTTAATATATGAGATTAAAAGATGACTAACAAGTCATCTTTCTCATTCTCAACACTTAGAATTTTCAAGAACTTTGGAGAAGCAAGAACAAGGGGCCATTCAGCCATATCCCCCAAAAATTCAAGACCAAATTTAGCCATCAAAAAATTTGTTTCTTCTAGCAAAACAACTAATTGAAGGGTCCTTATTAACGTGGGAGTGTTGTTGTGTTATAGCCCGTATTTCGCACGTTTGGAAAATTCGGAATAATTGCGAGAGATTAAAGGTAAAACTATTTCCAAAATTATTTTGGTGAACAAGTGTTGGTGAATATTATTTATGAATGTTATTAGTATGAAAAATATGGAAAAAGGGCCAAGGGTAAAAAGGAAAATTTGCAAGGGGGTTCATGGTAATATTGTGGAAGCCTAGGGGCAAAATGGTAATTTTACAATGTTCAAAAAATTCTTGAAAACTCTCATGTTGGCCATGTGGCATAAGTATATGCCCACATTACTTTGGGGACTAAAGTGTACAAAAAGAAGACATTGGTCTTCTTTGACCATGATAGAAAAATCAAGAAAAGAAAAGAAAAATGAAAAAAAGAAGAAGAGAGGCATGTGCCCCTCACATGCTCACATGGATATATATATATATAAGGAGTGATGAATTATTCATCACTCCACTTGAATGAACAAAAGAAGAGCAAAAAAAAAAAAAAAAAAAAAGAGAGAAAGAGAGGGAGCATTCGGCTCCAAGAGAAAGAAAAAAAGAAGAGGAAAAAAAAAATTCTAGCCTTGTAATCTTCATCCAAAAATCTTGTTCTTCTTGAATTCTTACTAAGTTCAAGATCCTCTACAACTTGGTGTAATTAGTTTGGCAAGGAAGGGCTTAAGTTGGCAAGGGGAACTCTTTGGAAAAGGTAAGAATCAATTCATTTTTCTTATGTTATGAAGTTTGGTTTATGTTGTAGTGTGTTAAAATAAGTGGAATTGCATGGAATCATGAAATTGTGATTGGTATGTGTGTTTATGTGTAGCCGTGGGGAGTAGTTGGATGGAGGAAAATGGTTAAACTTGTTAGTATGTTGATTATGTTGTTATGGCCTTATGAAGCAAATGAAAAGTATGAAGATTTTGTGTGTTGTGTGTGTGTGTGTGTTGACCGTGAGCTATGTGGAGGAAGGAAGAAGTGGATTTGATTTTATTTAGTTGCTAATTGCGTCGTCGTGACCTTTGTGACTCAAGGGAAGGTTTAATGATTTGAATTAGCATTGGAATGGGTTGTATGTAATTATGAGAAATTATGTGAATTTTATATGATTTTTATGTAAGTATGGAAGTAAGGTTCAAATGTGAATTGTGGTTGTTGTCAACGAGTTTGGAAGAAAAACAATGTAGTTTGGTAGCTTTGTTGCATTTGTAGAAGTTCGGGATGGATTATGGTTCAATGGAACTTTTGTATATTTTGTAGAATAATGAAAAATGTGTCCGAAGTGTATTTGAATGGCCTTGAATTAGTAGTTAGATATGAGAATGTTGATATTGGATGAAAAGTGTGAAGTCGAAATGAGGATTATTGCATTATGTCGGAAAGTAGACTAATTATGCTAAATTGTGATTTGTGTTGATCGTTATTGTGTTGGTGTTGTTGTTGGGTTGTTGTTGATTGTTCTAGCCGAGTTAAATTCTCGGGGGTGTCATATTTATAGGGGAGATGCTGCCGAAATTTCGGTAGACAAATACTAAACCAAAGCTGAAATTTTCAAGCCTCATGAATAGTAACTGGTAAGGGTGACCAATTGCAGATTTTTGACGAAACGGGATTGGAGTTTTGGCAAGCGTAAAGGGAAAGAAAGGTATGTAAAGCTCCGCTTTCCTTCTCTTGGCATGTCTTAGGTACATTAGGCTTGAGTTCGGACCTCGGGGACAACTCTACTCTTCGGAATCCACGTTCGGAATTGTCCCATTTTCCTTCGAGAATTGAATTAGCTAGGTTGTAAATAGTAGGAAAATGTTTAAACACCTAGAATTTGTGCAAGTAAAATCCTATTACCTTAAAAACCTTCATAAGCGACTCCATAAAGTCCGATATACATAGTTTGAGTCCACCACCTCGCTGACCCGAGGTGGGCCCACTAGTTTCGATTTTACCCTTTTGTGCTTATGACTTGTTTTCGAGCGGCTTTAAAGGAAACGTTTTAACTACTCTTCCATCTATTATTTAATTTTTTTTTAATGCTTCATTAAGTCTTATAAACCGTTTGGATCTTGGAAACGATCTTAGGAAGATTATGCCTCCGTAACCCATTATGACATCCGAAATTCACTTACTATGACTCCGTCCGATTTCATCGATTTGATTGTTATTCGATATGCCTCATTGAGTCTATGGAAATATATATGTTATTTTTATTGCATTTGGTTTCCCACTACTCTACTCATGGATGCCTCAATGCTTCCTTCACCGAGCCCGGCCAGATTTGTTATCAAGCGCTTTCCTCCGCATTGTTCGCCGTGCCTCGCGTGAGTGGCGGTATGACATGTACATGGGTCCGAAGTATGATGTGCCATGTACATATATTCTGATATCTGATGATGTGATGTGATATGGCCATTTGGTATGTTATGGTGTGTTTCGGAGATATTCCCTACTCTGAAGTATGATGTGTTATGGCGCCGGAGACGGGGGCGCCCATGTTTCGTTCACCGAGTCCCATAGCGGGGCCGGTTTTGGCATATGTTTTCTCGCATGCATTATTTATGACTTTTGATATGCATTTTTGATTTCCTACGTACCTTGTTCATTCTCCGCACATTCTCGCTTCGATTTTTAATTTTATTTAGTACGCCTCTCGCTTTACATATTCGAAGACATTTTCCGTACGACCCCTTTCTTCGGGGTCGCGTTTCGTGCCATGTGTACGTACGTTTGATTTGTCGATTCGCCGCCTAGGTTACCTCCGCTCACCGTTTGAAGTGCTCCTTTGTCCGAGCCCATATTTTGGTATAGACTTTTCTGTTGTTTATGTATTTATTTGTTCTAGGCACGACGGGGCCCCGTCCCGTCATATGATCATGTTTCGTTCGCAGAGGTCCGTAGACACACGTGGTGTGGGTTCCGTATATGTTCGTGAGTTTTGCGTACGATTATGGCTTATCCATGTGTTGTAACGGCCTTATCGGCCTTCGCGCGCTATATCCGCTTGACATGATTAAATTATTATTTCTGCTTATTTTTAATATTTTGCTAATTTAGGATAAGGTACGTATGAGTGCCCAACTAGGGTACGAGTTGCGGCCTACGGAGTTGGGTCGTGACATGTTGGAAGCAATAGGCTATCCGTTTTCATCATTCACCACCTTAGCCAAGTTGTGGAGTTGTGAAGAAAGGTAAGGTTTAATCTTGTTTTTATATGTTATGGACGGTTTATGTATGTCGTAGTATGCCAAAATGGATGAAATTCATGAAATAAGCCATGTTGAAGTTGGGCCGTGTGCATGGCTTGTGGCCGTGCATGTGGGTGTTGTGTTAAAAGTAATGAATTAATTCTAGTTAGCATGTTTTGATTGTTGTAGTGTGAAGAAAAGAATGAAAATCATGAAGTTGGTATAGTGGGGTGTTGGCCGAATAGGGTCCCCATTGTGTGGTTGAGAATGAACAAATTTTAGTTAGTATTTTAGTTATCGTCGTTATGGATTCTATGATGAAAATGAAAGGTTAATGATTCAAATTGATGTTGTGATGGTTACGGGCTGATTTGGAGGTTAATGTGCTTTTATTGTAATTTTTGTATTTATGAAAATGACATTGTTAATGTACGGATTGTTGGGGTAAATAATGAATTTGGGAGAGAGGAATATGGATGTGGTTGTTCTCGGGTTTGGGGCGCTTTCGGTGAGTTGGAATAATGTTTGGGTTGTTTGAAATATTGTGTGAATTGTTTAAAGCGTTCTTGAATATTGTTTGAATGGTTTCGGATTAGTAATCGAGTGTATGAGCGTTGATGTTGGCTTGAATGTAAGTAGTTGGACCGAATATAATGAATGTTGTTGGATGATGTAAAAGAGAGTTACTAATGTTATAATGCATTTCGGATTGATTGTTGATGTTGTTAGAATGGTTGTTGGTGTTGTTGTTGTTGAATTGGCGCGAGTTAAATTCTCGTGGTTGTTGTATTTACAGGGAAATGCTCGCCCAAATTTCTCGTAGAATTTAGTGTTCACTTGGAATTGAATGCCTAAATGCTTATAGCTAATGTTTGATATATATTGGCGTTATGTAGATCTTGGGGTGCCCGAGACGTGAGGTTTGGATTAGCTTGAGAGCAGACGAGGTATGTAAAGCCCAATCTTTCTTTCTTTTGGCATGTCCTAGTGTTAAGTAGGCTATGATACGAGCCTCGGGGTAATTCCATTCTTACGATCCGAGTTTGTATATGATTCTCAATCTCCTCTTAGTGTTGGCCCCTTAATGTATTTAAATTAAGACCCTTGTGTTTTATTTGAAAGGCTTTCAAAAGTTGCATAAAGGGATTTCATGTTTAAAAGATTCTGTAACTACGAACGACCGTAACTTCCGTAGACGAGCTCGGATCGCCCCGAAACGTTCATAGGAGATTCCATAAGGCATAACATCCCCCAAATTTCATAGGCGGGCTCGGATGGGGATGGTACCGTCCGTGGGCCCCGAGACTTCTCTATATTCGTTTCTAGCGACTTTCGTAAAGGACTTAGTATGATTGTCACCTTAACTCCCGAGTATGGATTACTTATTTACCAATCGAGTTTACGATAATTATTTTTATGCATATGGTTACTCACGACTCTGCTCGTGCATATGATCGTTACATCTTTCACCGAGTCCCGGCCGATCATGTTCGTGCGCACTATGATATATTCCAGAGTATGATGTGTCCGGTTCGCCGAGCCTCGCTAGGGCCGGTTCCGAGTATATTTGGCGTTATGATGTGTTATGGCGTTATGATGTGCTATGTGATATGTCGGGTTCGAGATATGAAACCTTCTCGGAATATGATGTGTTATGGCGCCAATGTCGGAGGGCGACCATATTCTAAGAGCCTATGCATGATTTGTTTTTTGAAAGTAAATATTTTGACATTTTGCATATTGTATTTATTTTTCGCATCCTTTGTTTCGATTATGATTCTATTATCGTATTTCTTTTTACATACTCGACATATTCCGTCGACCCCTTTCTTCGGGCCGCATTTCACGCCCGTAGGTACGACGCCTGCTTTGGGATCCGCCACCTAGACACCTACTCGCTATTTGGGAGTGCTCCTTCGTCCGAGCTCACATTTTGGTATATATTCTTTCGTTGCATATGTATATATTCGTTCAGGGGTACGACGGGGCCCTGTCCCGTCATATGATTCTGTTGTTCTGTTTAGAGGTCTGTAGACATGTATGTGGGTTATGGTTATTTCTGTACAGTTGTGTTCGTGTGACATATGTGTTTGGGCGTCCCCGTTGGCGTCGTGTGCCTTTGTCTACGCATATGCGTATATTTGATATGTGATGTACATTATGACAGCCTCGCTGGCTTTTGTGATATATGTTTGCTCTTATGCGATAACCTGAGACTATGTGTGACCATTTGTATTTATGCGAGTTTAGTATGCTGATTCCGAGTATCAGGTGCTCGAACACTAGTCATGGCCTACGGGGTTGGGTCGTGACACAATGGCTAGGGTTTTGTGTGAAACTCTCCTCTTCAACAAATGAATAGAGGTAGGGGTCATTTGGTGCGTATTTTTTTATATGGAGATGAGGGGTTGGGCCGGGTTTGGCCTTATTGGATGGACTGGGCCGTTTAGACGAAGGGAGGGGAAATGGGCCAAATCGACTTATATACATGGTATACATGGGTATACATGTATATTCATGTATATTCCTGTATATTCGTCCATACAGGTGTATATAGGGAGGGGCGAAAATGTGCCACTTTGACAAATAGCCTAAATTAAACGAATGTCCATTAATTGATCATTCCAATTAGGGCCAAATTATCATTAATTAACCAATTTTAAAAATGGCCAGGTTCATAAAATGACCAATTGTGCTAAATATAGCCTTAAATAACATATAGCAATTAATTTCAAATGTAATCACAATTAATTACAAAAATACAGATGCAATTTGAAATTAAGGTAAAGATGTTCGTTTCATTTAATTAATCAATTTTCTTGAATCAACAGAGTAAAATATTTGTCAATTTGATATTTAACGATTTAAGCAATTAATTAAATAATTTTTTTGAATTATTTTTTATTTATTTTTGACAAATACTTCCATATCAATGACAAAATATGCAAAGTATTTTTAAGAGACTTACAATATATATTTGAACTTATTTTGCCGAATGAAATGGCAAAATATTATCGGAATAATTTTGTAAAAATCATTTTGGCTCACAAAAATACATATTTCACTCCGTTTGAAATCCAATAAATCTGGGTAATTAAATAAAATCATTGGAGGATCAAAATTAGGTGTCAACACAGTTTTCGAATATTATACTGTATTAGAGCTCTTGTACGAGTTCAGACCAGGTTTTGAGGTTATTATTTATCAGATACTTTCGCACTGATTTTATTTATACATTTAGATTGTTAGTATAATAGTTGTCTACTTCCGCATTGTTGAATGTTAACTGAGGTAGTTTAAGGGAAGGGTTCGCCCACCAGGGGGATAATATGGGTGCCCGCATGACTCATGAGTTGGGTCGTGACACTCATAGTTCATAATCCTCAACCTGTAGATAGTCCTCCATACGAGCTTTCCACTAAGGATAGTATTTTCCATTGAACAATTGTGGCCAAATAACAGATTGTCCCTCACTATGTCCTACTGGTGGTGCACTCATATTGACCTTTTCTTAAGGGCCTAATTGGAAAGCCACCCTATAACTGGATTTGGATGTAATTACATAGTTTTGGCATATTTGTCTTATCAGGTAATTACTTGGTCAACATGTAATTGGGTGTAAATGAGGGGGTGTAATTAGACTCTCTAATTTTCAAAGGGGGGAGATGAAAATTTGTAACAACCCGCTTGGTCGTTATGCGTGTGTTGACCATTCTACCCTTGCTAGTACTTTCCCAAAGTTAGGAGTAAGTGGACCTAAGTAAATTGGGGTGTGTTTTATATTGTGTTTGTGACTTATAAGTGGCTATGTGATGTGTTTTTAACTTGGTCTGGTTGTTGTCTGTGTTAATAAGGCCTTAGAATGATTTTTATAGACTAAGTATAAAAAGTGAAAAATTTCTAAGCTCATTGCTTAAATTGCACCTCTGCAGCGGAAGAATTTTCGCTGCCATGAGCCCGCTGTAGTGAAAAGGGGTCCCGTTGCAGCGAAGGTTCAATTTTTCGAAAGGCCACCGCGGTGAGGGTAGTCCTCGCTGCAAAGAAAGCGGGTACCGCTACAGCGGACCTGAGTAAGTCAGAAACCCAATTTAAATACCTTATTTCAACCCCACTCCTCACATAATCCCAAAAACAGTTTCCAAGAGTATAGAGGCAACTTTCTAAGGCTAGGGCACTACCCTCCATCAAAGGTAAGCCTTAATCATTAACTTTCATTGCATAATGTTCTTATTCAATCCTTGTTTCAATCAAAGGACCTTTAATGGGAATTGAAGGATAGAACACAAATACCAAGGAAATCCTAGAATATTAATGGGCATTGTTCATTGTTGTCAATGTTTTTTGATTGTCTAAGAGTAGAGATTATCGCTTCATAGCATGAGAACTTGATATTCAATGGTGGGAATTGGTTGTTGGGACCTAGGGCTCCAATAAAAATGGGAACTTTGGCTAAAATCAGATGGGTAGGGTTAAGATGATTAGAGAACCCATGAATTGAGTTCATACTCCATTACTTACTTAAGCATTATGATTTCTAGACTTTTAACGTTTCGAAGCTTTGAGGAAAGGAAAAGCTATTGCGGAGTGACTGCATTGTTCCAGTTCGGCTTCGAGGTAGGATACATTTTACTTGAGTTAGACTTTGATTATTTGATTTTATATGTCGTAGAATCTATGGGAGAAAGCATGTCTAGGACTTCAGACATGGAGTTTGGGTGATTGTTGTTAGTTGTATGATTTAATTATGTGAAGGGATTCTCCATTGTTGAGATTGATAAACTTGAATTGTACTCTTGAGATTGTTGAAAGGAATGTGTTCATATATACCCTTCAGAGATGAGTTGATGTTAGTGACATATTCTATTATGTTGAGCAGATTATTTGTGAGTCTTGTTGTGACTTGTGTTATTTGATTATACTTCATTGATGTTGACTTGATATGTGATCTTGAGTCATTCCTTGAGATTTGATAATGAGACGATGTTGATGATGATTGAGATGGATCATATACATCTTTTAAGACACATTTGGCTGGGGCTGACGATGTAGCATAGTGTGAGCTCGTGGTCCGAGGTTCGTTTCGAAACGAGTGGTACATGGACACCATGGGTCCCCTGCAGGTCATGGATATTTGGGGAAACATTATTATTTAGCATGTGTGTACAAATATGTAACAGAGCTGGAAATTTCATTGTTTATTGTTTTACTTTTGGCTTGAGCATTGGTGTTTCATTGTTGATAATTGGTGACTTATTCTGAAAGTGGATTATTTGGGAAAGATTATTTGTTATACATGTTCGTTGTGCATGTTTGCCTATTTCATTTATTTTATGTATGTATGGATGATACTAATCGGCCTGTGATACGTACCAGTACGTGTTGTTGTACTGACCTACATTTGCTGCACTTTTTTGTGAGTGCAGATTTTGAGCCAGAGACGTCTTCGCACCTCGCATCTAGTCGAGGTTATTCGTTACCAAGATCGAGGTGTGCTCCTATCCGTGCCATGCCGCCTGAAGATCTTTCTTTATTTCAGATATCTATTTTCATCCCACACATTATGTTTATTTTTAGATAGTATCTCTTCTTTTAGACATTGTTGGCTAGAGTCCATGTACGGTGACTTTTAGATTTTTGGGATGTAATAGCTATATTTCCGCACTTGCTATTTTGTTTATTTTATTGTTAGACAGTTTATTCTATTATTTGTGAGTAATGTTATTTTATTTGTTTAAGTAATTGAAATTGACTTGATAATGGGTTAAGGGATTGGTTCGCCCACTATAGGACTAGTATGGGTGCCACTCGTGTGACAAAGTTGGTATCAGCGCTTTAGGTTCATTGATCTCATCGTACAAGGACATGTCTAATAGAGTCCTGCGGATCGGTACGAAGACGTCTGTACTTATCTTCGGGAAGCTATGGGACACTAGGAAGCTTTAATTTCTTTCTTTCTTTCTTTCTTTCTTTCGTGCTACTTGATTCCAATTGGTATCGGGATGATTCAAATTGGCATCTGACTTTTCTTTCTATTCTCTCACAGATGGTAAGGACTCGTACGGTAGTAGTAGCTAATGAGGCACCCGCTCTTGCCGCTGGGGCCGCAGCTTGCATGGGAGGATAGGCCGCTAGGGCCACAACTCGTGGAGGAAGAGGCCAGGCCAGGGGCCGTAGTCTTGCAGAGACAAAGGAAGCACGCATCAGCCCGGGTCGGGGCCCTGCACGGGCCGAACGCGCCGATTCCCCCAAGCCTCAAGTTGTTCGGTGACGAGGCACCACTCCGCGAACCGAACCCAAAATTCGACATTATTGCTACTCCAAAGGTCGTCGTGACAACATGGTCGAGTGCTGAACCTATTGAATGGTTTAGCAGAGGTAGGTGTGTTACTGCGCAGGTAATCGTGGCACGAGAAAGCGCGGGTCCGCTCAAAGTTCAGCCCGGCCGCTGTGGCACAAGATGCCGCCGGGCCGTGTGCTGGCTCACAAGTTGCTCGGACGAGGCCTCGTGACCCAAGCTATGCTTCGAGGCCGTGAGGACCCGAATGATAGGTGACGAACATGATTTGTTTTTTTGAGGTTTCACCAAGACGAAGCCCTCCAAATGTTCTGGCGGCATCGAGGCAGCAGGACGCCTATGAAGTTCATTATTGATTGCCATGAGAGGCACCACAAGATGGGGATAGTTGAGAAGTACAGAGTAGAGTTTGTTACTTTTTAGCTCATAGGAGATGCCAAGCTATGTCGGAGGGCGTTTGTAGAGTGTAGGGCAGCGGGTTTGCCTCCGTTGACTTGGACTCAGTTCTACCAAAATTTTCTTGAGAAATATGTTCCTCGTACTTTGAGGGACAGGAGGCGTGATGAGTTCAAAGAATATTGAGCAGGGAAATTCATCTATGGCTGCTTACGAGTCCCGATTTCACTCTTTAGCTCGTTATGCTCTCCAGCTTTTGCCTACTGAGGAGGAGAGGGTTAGGCGTTTTGGAAGCCGAGTCAACACCGCCCTTCGCCGTCGCACTTTAGTCGGTGACCGCAGTTTGTTCTTTTTTTAGAGGTCAGGATCACGTGAGGACTGTTAAGGGTGTCCGTCAGGAGGGTTACAACAAGTATGCAGACAAGAAAGCCCAAAAGGGTGGCAATTTTAGTGGTACATTTTCTAAGGGACAGGGATCCCAGAGTTACTCGAGTCGTTAGGTTTAACAGACTATGCCGATTTCAGTTGGAGGCTCATCTAGAGTCATTCAGTACTCTATTAGCCGCTTGTGGGGCTCTCGGGCCCGAGTTCTAGATCGTGAGGTTTTTCGCCTTCTTCTGTCGTGTTTTGAGGCCCACTCTCGATCGTGCCTCGCTTCGAGTACGCGAGCGGGGAACATCAAGAGGTTTTGTCCTGCACTTAGATGGGTAACCAGAGCGGCCGGGCTGCAGCCCCGTGCCCCTAGTTGTCCCCGCCAGTGCGAGGGGGATCTTCTGCAGGAACCGTATCGATCCGGGCGGGTGGTCACAGGACCGGGCAGGTGGTGCTCGTGCAGCTCGGGGGACCGGAGGTTCTCAACCAGCGCGGGCATGCCCATCTCTATGCTATGCCAGGCAGGCCAGAGGCCGATGGCTGAGATGCAGTTATCACAGGTACTATCTCAGTCTGTCGCCGGCAAGCTTCTGCACTATTTGATCCGGGCTCTACATTTTCGTATGTGTCTACTTATTTTTCTAGGAATTTTGATGCGACTTGTGACTTGCTTAATACTGCTATTCTTGTGACTTGCTTAACATCGCTATTTCGGTTCACTCCTACCGGAGATTCTGTGGTTGTAAATAAAGTGTTTCGATCCTGCACCGTTACGATTATGGGTTATGGTACCTGGGTAGACTTAATGAGTTGGTTTTCTCCCTACCATGCAATTCTAGACTATCACGCTAAAACCGTCACCTTAGCTATGCCCGGGGTACTTAGACTTTAGTGGAAAGAAAATCTTAATCCCTCCCCAAAGAAAATTATCTCTTATGTTCGTGCTAAGAAACTCGTTGAGAGAGGGTGTTTGGCTTATTTGGCGCATATTCATGATACTGATGCTGGGACTCCATCATTTGAGTCAGTTCCCTTAGTTCGTGAGTTTGCAGAGGTGTTTCCTGCGGACTTACCCGGTATGCCACCAGACCGCGATATTAATTTTTGCATTGACTTAGAGCTGGGGACTCGCCCTATTTCTATCCCTCCATATCGTATGGCTCCAGTGGAGTTGAGGGAATTGAAGGAACAACTTCAGGACCTTCGTAGGAAAGATTTTATTCACCCGAGTGTCTCTTCGTGAGGCGCTCCTGTGCTTTTTGTTAAAAAGAAGGATGGGACTATGCGGATATGCATTGATTACTGCCAGTTAAATAAAGTCACCATCCGAAATAAATATCCTATTCCTCGCATTGACGGTTTGTTTGACCAGCTTCGGGGAGCATGTGTTTTCTCTAAAATTGATATGAGATCGGGCTACCATCAGTTAAAGATTCGGGTGGAGGATATCCCTAAGACATCTTTTCAGACTAGATACTGACATTATAAATTTCTTGTCATGTCTTTTCAGGTTCACTAATGCCCCTGCTACTTTTATGGATTTGATGAACCGGAGTTTTAAACCATTTTTAGATTCCCTTGTTATTGTAGTTATTGCTGACATATTGATTTATTCAAAGAGAAGGGAAGATCATGAAAAACATTTGAGGGTTGTCCTTGGATTGTCGAGGATAGAGTTGTATGGGTAAATTTCTAAGTGTGAATTTCGTTTGATTCGGTCATTCTCGAGGCACGTGGTTTCGAAAGTAGGGATTATGGTTGATCCCAAAAAAATTGAGGCCGTTAGAGATTGGTTCAGACCCACATCAAAGGATGCGTAAATCCACGCGCTCATGGGTTTAGGTAGTTACTACCGCCGGCTTCAGTGCAGTGTTTGCTTCCATTACTCGTACTTGCCATGCATACGTAAAGAGGTACCTTTTCAGTGGTCCGATGAGTGTGAAGAGAGCTTTCAAAAGCTCAAGACTTTGTTGACTATAACACCGATTCTTTTCGCCCGTAGGTAAGGATTTTGGATTTATCGGAGATGCTTCCCCCTCGTGTTGGTGCGAGATGGAAAAAGAGTTATTGCCCAGTTTAGGCA
>NC_081348.1:1502438-1548840 GCF_029784015.1 Lycium ferocissimum
TTATACTTCATTGATGTTGACATGATATGTGTTCTTGAGTCATTCCTTGTGATTTGATAATGAGACGATGTTGATGATGATTGAGATGGATCATATACATCTTTTAAGACACATTTGGCTGGGGCTGACGATGTAGCCTAGTGTGAGCTCGTGGTCCGAGGTTTGTTCCGAAACGAGTGGTATATGGACACCATGGGTCCCCTGCAGGTCATGGCTATTTGGGGAAAACATTACCATTTAGCATGTGTGTACAAATATGTGACAGAGCTGGAAACCTCATTGTTTATTGTTTTACTTTTGGCTTGAGCATTGGTGTTTCATTGTTGATAATTGGTGACTTATTCTGATAGTGGATTGTTTGAGAAAAATTATTTGTGATACATGTTTGTTGTGTCTGTCTGCCTATTTCATTTATTTTATGTATGTATGCTCGATACTAATCTTAGTCGCCTATGATACCTACTAGTACGTGTATTCAATCGATCCTACACTTGTTGCACTTTTTTGTGAGTGCAGATTTTGAGCCGGAGACATCTTCCAGACCTCGCATCTAGTTGAGGCTATTCATTACCACGATCAGAGGATGAGCTCTGATCCGTGCCATGCCGCCTGAAGATCTTTCTTTATTTCAGATGTCTATTTTCGTCCTAGACATTATGTTTATTTTTAGACAATATCTCTTCTTTTAGACATTGTTGGTTAGAGTCCTTGTACGGTGACTTTCAGATTTTGGGGATGTAATAGCTAGATTTCCGCACTTGCTATTTAGTTTTATTTTATTGTTAGATAGTTTATTCTATTATTCGTGAATAATGCTATTTAATTGGTTTAAGTAATTGAAATTTGCTTGATAATGGGTTAAGGGATTGATTCACCCACTATAGGACTAGTGTGGGTGCCACTCACGTCTGTTTGGGACGTGACAAAATTGCTGGTAATTACCTGGTGTAATTATAAGGTTATTTTTAATCTCTTTTTTTTTTTTAATTTCTTTTTTATTTCTATTCTATTTTTCTTTTTAATTTATTATTTATTTTAACTTTTTTTTTTCAAATATTATTCTTTTTACATTTTTTTATTTCTCATTTCCCTACCTTTATATATTTCATGTGCTTCTACATAATTTCTCATTTTTTTTTTCTTTATTTTTTTCATTTCACTAAGCTATGTTAACTTTCTTATTTGTTTTTTTTTCTTTCATTCAAGTAGCTATGTTGTTATTCTAATTAGTTTTTTTAAAAAAAATTATACCTCCTAATCTTAGAAAGAATCAGCAATCCACAAATTTGACTTATAACGAGCTACTGATATCACTGAAGTTGGATTTCGTTATTGGATGAGGTTATATGCAAATATAGCTTATACTAAGACATGTTAGAATTGATATATTATTTTTTAATATTTAATAAGATTATGAAATTATGGTTGTAAATATTATTTTTTTGTCAAACATGTTCATGATGTTATTGTGCAATGTGTGCTTAGTTAGAAGTTCTTATTAATTGGTTCAATTAAAGTAGTATTTATTTGTATATATCAATATTTTACAATTCTAGTTACAAATTTAAAATTATTTAGTTCTATATTTTCGAAATAATATTTTTCTTGAATACATAGAGATAGATAAAATTAAGTAATATTTCTTATATAAACATATATTTGTCAAACATTAATGTTCAATTTTTTACAATTAACTTTTGTTTTTAAAAGATTTGAAATATCTAGCTGTGTAATTACACTTGTGCAACCAAACAGTACGCTGGTAATTACAATGTAATTACATTATGACTAACAAGTAGGTCATTATAATTACTTTATTGTGTAATTACTACCCTAGTAATTTGATGCAAATCAAGGTAGCAAAATTAATATCAAGAGCGAGTGTGTGAACTATCTTAAATATTGAAGCTTTCAATCACCCACGAAGAGCTCAAAGAGTCATGAAAGATTCATTAAAAGAGCTTTTAAAGTCCATAACATGCTCAAATGGATTTATGAAGTAAGTGATGACAACCAAGGAGGTCATCAAGGATTTTGGAGCATCTTCCAACCATCATGAGCTTGGAGGACTTAAAGGTGGCATGGAAGGAAGATTTCAAGGCACCAATATGCTCAAGTGGCTATTTTTATTAATTTTGTTCATTCTTGTAATTTAGCTATTTTTGCAAGACTAGTATAAATAGTCTTTAAGTCTTCATTTATGGGAGCCAACTTTGAACATAGAAAATACTCTTGGTGTAAGTTTATGGGAGGATTCCCTTGTCCAAGCCACAGAATATCCCATAACAGAGTCACAACCTAAGACGAAGCTTCTAAACCACAAGTCTGTCAAATTTCAATAACCTCACATGATAATCACAACTCCATGTTCCTTCCCTAGGTAGAGTCACTAATCCACAATTTAACTCAGTCAATGATCATATCAATACCACAACAGCCGTTTCAGCAAACACACCAAAAGCAAAACTAAATGAGCTATATAATAATGCAGAATAAAATGTAATGATGTGCAATGCAAAATATGATAATGTGCAATGCAATGCAATGCACTGGCCAATCACACGAACTGTACATACATGCTAACTGATGTCATTGCTCAGTAGTCATGACCTGCAGGGGACCTATGGTGACCATGTACCACTCGTTTTGGAACACTCCTCGGACCCGAGCCATAAATCCTCCGCCCTGGAAAGAACCTCGATCATGGATCCACATCATGTATCACTCGTTCTGGAACACTTCTCGGACCCGAGTCACTTATTGCCCTCCGCCTGAAATTTACCTCGGACTCGAGCTTATACACCTCGTTCCCGAAAGAGCCTCGGACGGGAACCACTCGATTATACAAGAAACTCTTGCTTACATCCCTCTTAATGAGCAATTATCAAGTAGTATATTATTTTCATCGAGAAGATCATATTAGCTTCTCTCCACAATTGTTATCAATTTGTATCACAAGTTCATCAAGAAGATTCTATTTATTTCTGCACAATGTCACATCATAATGTATGTCTCAATGTATTTCAGTTCATTAGTATGTATGGACTATGAACAATCAGCAATATCAACGTCAAACACAAGGCATCATGCCACAAGTCTTCCAAACCATTTCCATCATGCATGAGTGTATGAATGCATAAATGAGTGTAAACGTGGTAAATCAATACAAGCCAATAAAGCAACTGTGAAAGGGCATGTCACAAAGACACAAGTCATATCAAGACTTGGATCAACTCAGCCATGAAATGAATCATACAATCGTCTCAACCAACATAATTGTCTATGTCCCTCTTTACTTTCACATGTTGCAAGTACGCCTCACAACTAAGTCTTGTATCACCAAGAAGCTCCACTTTTCTATATATTATCATCAACAGAAAACATACATCAAGTTTTCATCTACGCAGTGTCATAAGTTTATATCAAAATTCAAGCCTAAACTTATTATCCTTCCTTTCTCTGATAATATATGTCACAATAAGAGAGAGCTGGGTACAACACGACAATTTAGGCAATAAGTCTAATGACAATAACAGGGCAACAAGCCACCATCAATAACAATCAACTGAATAGAAATCCACCCCGAATCTCCACAGTAAGAATACAACTACACCTCATGTTTCAGTACATAAAGTAACGGCGACGAGCCCACAAAATCAAAAGTCATACCAATCTAGCTAATATCCAACCAAAACACCATGTCCGAAGACCTACTCATGCTTTCTCCCGTCAATTCTATACAATACATACTTTTCACTAAATAAAGTCTAACTAAAGTAAGCCATAACCTACCTGGAATGCAGAACAGGAGCCACGAACTACTCCACACGAGCCTTCTATTTCTGAAGTGCCTCATAACGGTCAAAGTCTAACAATATGATGCTATGTAAGCAACAATCCATGTATTCAAACACAAACGACAATTTGGTGAAGAAGACCCACTTACTTCTACCCTCTTCAATGGATGAAACCATCATTTAATGGTGAATTTGTCATAACTTCTATCTCTACAATCATTAACCTTCAATTCAAGGGTTTCTAATCAATTTTATCCTTTCCAACAGATTTTAGAACAGAGATTCCATCTTTATTAGAACCCTAAGTCTCAACATGCAATTCCAACCATAAGAAATCAAATTCCTTCCCTAGAAAGTGATAATATATACTCCTAGATGATTAATCAACAATAAAATAAACAATCTACCAATTATTTAAGGGTTTACTAATTCTAGAATTTTCACCCACCATTGATGGACCTTTTAGAATAATCATGGATCTTGAAGAAGAAGGGAAAAGGAATAAATAAAGATGAGGACTTACCCTCCAAGATGCTTTCATCAATGAATGGGATGAATTTTGCCTCTTTCTCTCTTGAAAACTAACTTTGGGGTCTTGGGGTTAAGGGTTCGAGGTTGGGGAATTAAAATAGAGGTTTCTGGCCCCGCTGGCTGCTATGGCGGTCTCCAGATCACTGTAGCGGTCCCGCTATAGCGGCCCTGCTGGACAGGTCCGCACTAAAATGGTCATAACTCTCTCATCCGGAGGCCAAACGTGTTGATTCTTTGTCCTATAGCTTCGTAATTTTGATACGGATCTAATGGTTCATACTTCTCTCAAAACAAAAGTCATATTCTCATTCTGGAGCCATTTCTATCCACAAACCTCCAGCAAAAACACCGAATACGAGCGCGACAAAACCCCAAACCCATCTGAAACTCTTTGGAACCTCACCAAAACTTGTGGACAAGTTCAAAATCATCATAATAACATATTGGAACTTCCAAAACATAGACACGGGGTCATCCTAACCCGACGTTGACCATGGTCAACTCTAACTCGTCAACTTAACTAGTTTCTCCATGAATGACTTGATTTACACTCGAACCTTGCGGAGTTCCAACCCAATGACTTTATTAATTCCTATGTCATACTAACGCGACTTGGGAAAAGATCAACAAGTCAAAACACTATAACGACCAAACGGGTCGTTACAATGTATGAGTTCATTTCTCTTCTTCCTTGGATTAAATCTAATGATTATTGCATTTTATTTGTTAGATTATCCTTTCTTTTCTTCAAAAGTCTATTCTCCCTCCTTCCTATTTCTTGTATCTTATCTTGCTTATTTGAATGTGTTTCCATTTATTGTTCTTGTATCTAGAATCACATCATAATTACACCAATTCCAATTACCTTGTGGCTTTCCAAACAGACTCTAAGGTGTTAACCTCTTCAAATATAACCCGCTCTGATACCAATTGATATTTTGCACGGCCTAATTAATAACACAAGAAGGGGGTGAATTAGGTTATGCCAGATTTTCGCCTATGTGATGCACGTGTTACTCTATATGTTTTTAATAACTAGTTTGTGGAATAAAGAAAGCAGAACAACAACAATACAAGATTTTCACGTGGAAAATAAACGGCTCACAAAGGTGAAAAAACAACGACCTACAACTTTGCTGGATTTAACCCAAACTTCAATGTAACTGTGAGCCTTAACAAAATTTAGATTACAAAAACTTGCAACCTAAAAGACTACCTCTAATTCCTTGCCCCATACATCACTAATCTATAGCTAAATTCTGATTACAAAACAATTGTAGCCTAGGAAATAACTCTAATTCGTCTTCCCAAAAAAAGTCGCGACCCCCTCCAAGGTATCCCTAACTGGAAGCTAATTTTTCTTTAGAAAAATGCCTAAATAATGATTTTAAGAAAGCTAGAAATAGGTACAACTCAATGAAAATCCTAATACAATAAATTAGAATTGAAGACACTATGAAATATATACATGAGACGTGTTTCTCCAATCTGTTCCTTTGTATCAGTCACTCAAATGGTTAGACGGGAATTTAAGAATGATCTTTGTTATATGCTTTGGTTTCTGCTATTGCTCTTATAATAGGCGCATGAGTCTTTAATAAAGGACTTGCATATTTGTAATGATAAGTGAAAGCAAGTTACTTAACCACAAATACTTTAAGGATTAGTATTACTTAAGAAAGAAGTGTTTACATTTGAGCTAAACTCCTTGCTTTGCATAGCTGGACTTATGCGACATTTAGGAGTTCTATTTCGAGCAAAGATTTTTCAAGATCTTCCCAAGGTCTCCCATATTCCTCTGATCCTTTATTCTTATGTGAGACTCCTTCACTCAAAGAGTTTTACTAGTAGTCGAACTCTTTGAATGGAACATGAAACTACTATACCTAGTTCACTTAGTTTAGCACCAGTTCGATGTTATTTATTTGGCCTAGCTCAATTCCTTTAGCCCAAACCATTTATCAATCATCAAAACATTGTAATTCTAACATTATATATAGTCATAAACATAACCTAATACTATTGAATAACATAAAACCCAAAGTACACAACAACACAAGGATCAATAGTTAATATAAGAGCAACACACCAAGAGTTTTGAAAGCAATACTACAGTATTTTAGGTTATTTGATGTGCCGTGAAATTACGGCACATTTGATGTCTTTTTACTAGAAGTTTTACTTGTTTTTAAGTCTTTTTTATATCGTTTCTTATTTTATTTTTATGTTTTATAGGGTTGGTTGACTAAGGAACGAAAATGAAGAAAATCGTTAAAAAAGGGGACAACTTTGGAGCTAAAGGATAGTCTGTAACTCGTGTTACGGACCGTAATGTGATCCGGAACATGAGATTGAAGTGTTGAAGGATTGTCAACGTTACGGCTTAGAAGGACAATCGGTAACTCATGTTACGGACCGTAACGTGGACCGTAACCTGAGAGGAATTTCCAGTGAAGTGCTGAAGGAATATCAACGTTACGACTCAGAAGGATGGTCCGTAACGCATCCTTACGAGGCGTAAAGTGGGGTGTAGTGCATGTCAAGATGATAGCCACTGAAGACTTGAGGCTGAGATCCGCTGGGACATACGGACCATAACTGTGTTACGATCCGTCGAAAGAAGCCGTAACGGTTAACCTAATATCAAGCTGACAAAGAACGGAACAAAGGACGGACCGTAACACGTGTTACAGTCCGTAACGATGCCACGAAGGGTGTTTTTGTCCAGAACTTTGGCGTGTTTTTTGGTCCTATAAATAGTTTCTTCTAGGTTTTTTTGCAATTATTCACTGATTGTAGAGCATTGACTCTTAGCATTAAATTGTGGTGAAGTTGTTGGCGCATTAAGAGCCAAAACTCATCCTTAGTTCACATTTATTTCCATTGTCAGTTACATTATGTCATCTTTTAAGCTTTCTTTGTTGAACAAAAGTATGAGTAGCTAATTCTAATTCTAAGGTTGTGGACCCTATGATGGGTATTATGTGAATGGGTTTTTACTATTGATATATGCATAATGGTTGTTGGTGTTTATTCAATCTTTATGTTTTAGTGTTGGGTAATGATTGCAAGCATTAGCCTAAGCCATTATTCTAACTTTTCTTGGGAAAGTGAGTTAGAGTTGGTAAGATTGAATAACAATAACTCGGGGCGTTAACCCTCATTTAATAGACTAACTTAGGGATAAGAACAAGTCTAATTGGCATTATTGATCGTTCTTTGGTATCAACTCTTTTGTATCTGGGTAAATCATAAAGAGGAAATACGGCCTAACTATTGGAAAACATTAGGAAGTCTTTAAGAGATTAAGTGCAAATCCTTAGAACAACCATTAGAAGTATATCACATTGAAACCTGAAGCATAATACCTAATCAAAACGGGGAACACAACCTTAGTCTCTCTTTCGCGTTAATTACAATTCAAGTCACAGTGCTAGTTTATATTACAAAACAATTAGTCCAAACTATTCAGAATAGAATTAAAGTCTTTAAAGACCAGTATCACATACAATTAGTACCCTTTTCTATCCATATTCCCGGTGGGATTCGACCCTAACCTTGTTTGGGTTACTATATTTGACAACGTCTGCTTTACGCCACTAATAAGTGTAATTTGAGCGAATCATTATTGAAACACAATGTTTGTTTATATATCTTGGATCCTTTGTTCAATGAATGTGGGACTCAATAAGCAACTCATACTGATCATTGACTCAATTATCATAAGTAATTAGGCTTATAAGTAGTTTCTGAGTGTCATGTCAAATCTTTCTAAGATACAATATCTGAACCCATATTATAATAATAACACTATTATTAAAATTTAATTTCTCATAAGCTTGTTGGCACCTATCATGACCTCAAACTCAAAAGAGGGTTAAAAAAAAGTATTTATTGAACTCAAGATTTGTCTAGATAATTGCTTCTTTGTATCTCTAAACTTTAGGCTTGTTACACCCAATGATTACTAATTTGCCTTTGTGTTTGTTGGGTAGGAGTATTAGCAAGAAAAATTCACTAAAGAAAAAAAGTGTCACATGATGCCAAATTCTACCCTAATTCTTATATCATAATGTCTAGGAAATATATATGTCAAATTAATAATAAACAAAAAAGGTTAGAAGAGTTTTTGAAAACCTAAAAGGAAAAGTTCACGGAAAGTTGATAAGTAGATTCGACTATATACATATGTTTTTTTGATTGACTTGACTCCGTAAGAGATAATGCCTTCCTTCTTATAGGGTGATACTATGATCTTGTGTAAAAATATAAATCTAACAACAAACTGTTGATGTAGTTCTGAATCAAGCTATAGTTATGGTGATATTCGTTATATCATAAGACTTTGCTCGCAAGTGCCACGCCCCAAATCGGGCAACGTGTGGGCACCTACCATTTCCCACCTTGGTAGGCAAACCCTTTCCCAAAACATTCATTCAACCACAATAAAGTAATTAAGATAATCGAAATATGTGTCTCAAACGTAGATAATAATAAGGATAAGTAAATAAGTGCGGTAATAATACAACAATCCCAAGGAATCTGGTCTAAGGCTGTACAAGAGCCACTACTACAAATACCATAAGTCTGAATATGAATACAAGTCTGAAAATGGAACACTCTCTCAGAATATCAAATAAGACAAGTAGATAAGAAGAGGCATCCGGGCTTTAGATCCGTCCACGTGCTCACCCTGGATGCTAGTCAGCAAAGCCTTGAGAAATCAGTCACGAGGAGAGGAAGTCGACCCTATTACGTAGTCTGCACTCATAAAAGAATGAAGTAAGGTAGTACAAACGCTATGTATTAGGCCGACAACAGTTAGCTAACATATATAAATAAAGAGACTGAAAGATAATCATGCTCACAATCAAGTATCAATCAACACAGTCAGAGAATAGTATCACAAGTACAGAAAGATCAACAACCGAATCATAGCCTATGGTGAAGCACTTACACACAAGTTTCCCACAATTCCTCAAATTAATCACAACCACAAGTACAATCCACGAATCCAATCAATAGATGCAAATGAGATGATGATGATGAATACGTATGCAATGTAATGATACACACACGCTCCGGGCAGAATACCTCCAAGCCTCGATGGTCATGACCCATGGGGGACCTGCGAAGTCCATGTACCGCTACGGCACACAACTTGATCATATATATATATATATATATATATATATATATATATATATATATATATATATATATATATATATATATATATATATATATATATATATATATTAAAACGCGCAACCTGGTCCAAAATATGTTTAATATATATGTTGCGGCGCACAACTCGATCCAATATATGTATAAAATATGTTGCGGCGTGCAACCCGATGCAATATAAGTATAATATATAATGCGGTGCGCAACTCGATCCATATGTATGAGTATGAATGCATGAATGATATCAATGCCAATGAGAGTCTATCAATATCAAGGGTGCCACATTTGGAGACACATCACGAGAATCTAACAATATCAATTGTGCTACACATGGACACGAATCACAATATTACGAATAAACTCTTTTTTTCCTCTTTACAAGACAATACCTAATAAATGATAGATATGATTTCACAATCGTGATAAAGTAACTCAATCATCAAGTCTAATATCACAAACTTGGCAACAAGCCAGTAGATCATAACAAGGCAACAAGCCACAATCAACTAACAGTACCAACCTAAGTATTCCATCCCAACTTCATACCTGAAGGAGTAACATGCTTTCTCCAGCAATCGGTAACTCTACATATGCTTTGCTAACCAAAGTCTAACCATAAGGTAAGTCGTAACCTACCTAGTAGCTGAGTATGAGCCAAGAACGATCACACCTTTGCTTGCCTTTATAGAGCGCCTCCAAATACTCAAAGTCTATCCATAATTGAATTCTAAGTTAGAAAATAGGAAGAACAATATCCATATTGATAGGCTTTCTTTCAAATCAAGATCAACTATGGAAAAAAGGGGAAATTGGGCCCACAAGGGTAAAACGGTATTTCAAAAGTGAATCGGTAACCCAACATCTAGAAGTTCAATTCCACTATTCAATTTCTAGATTAACTCAAGAATAGGTCTATTACAACATTCAAGTCAAAACCCCCAATTTGGGTATAAACCCTAACTTTCAAACCTTTAATTTCATCAACACAAATGGAAGATTCAAGCCTATTAGTTACTAAATTCCATACTTAGATTAGTCAAATCTACCAACAATTCTCATTTACGAAGACTTTAACTCAAATAATGAAATAAACATCAAAATCCATCTTTCCTCTTAAGTTCTATAGAGATTCTAGCATGGATTCAAGCTTAGGGAAAGATAAATGAACGGATTTAAGGTTAGGGAATTTACCCACAAGAGAAATTAGCCAAGAACTCTCCAAATCGCCTCAAAGGATGGTTAGAACCAAATAATGAATTGATAGTGTTACACCCCGTGATTTTGTACATTGAGATTCGTCAAGTGTTAGTGGTTTTAGTCTTGGATGGGTTATCAAGGTTAAATGAGATTATATGAGTTTAGGTTATAGTTATAAGGGGTTAAGTTCATGTTTAGCAGGTATTGGAAGGATTAAAGGTTGAATAAATTGACGAGAATATGTTTTCAGAAAAAGTGGGTTTTACGGTCAGATATATGGACCGTATAATTTTTACGGACTGTATATCTGGCTGACTCCCACCGAAAATTTATTCTAGAAGGGGGTGAGTTCTTTGGTTGGATTTTACGATTTAATTATACGGACCGTATAATTTTTACGGTCCGTAAAAGTGGACCGTACATCCAGGTCGGTACCAGATTTCTTTTTATATACATACCCGACCCTTATTCATTTTATTTCATTTTCAACATTTCCCAAGCCCATAAATGCTGAAGAACCTTCCACTAAGCATACTCAACCAAACCCAAGTGAAATCAAAGATCAAGAGGCAAAAATCAAGAGATTCAAGTGTTGGGAGGCTCACTAGGGTTTGTAGGGTCCAAGAATTCATTTGGTGTTGAAGTTGGAGGTTTCACTCAAGTGGATAATCTGATCTAAATCTTATCCTTATGTGATAAAAGGTTAGTTTTCACACTTATTTCATGTTATTGAGAATGCTTGGTTTTTGAACAACTTGATTGAGGGAAGAAAGTGGAAGAGGAAGTTCAAATATGGATTTGATGATATTTTGAGTAGTAAATTAACTTGAGTTATCATTGTTAGTATGTTTTGAGTATAATCTTGTTATGAGGGGTAATAGTGATGATGAGAGAGTGTTATATACAAGTGTACAAAGGGTTGTGTTGAAGTTGTTGATATAAATTGATTATGAGAATGAGTTTTGAGATTAAATTGAATATAACTACTTGATTATGATATTGTGGATGTTGTTATTGTTGTTTGGGAGTTGTTTTGTAATATGGTGGAAGTCGATAAAATAGAGGAAGTGCTGCCCAAATTTTGTTAGCTCGCCAATTATTCTAGTTTGAACTTAAGAGTGTTTTTAAGATTTAACCTTAGTACAAATCCTCTTGAATGTAGATTTTTCGGACTTTGGAGGAGAACGTTAAGTAAATAAGGAGACGAAAAGGTATGTAAGGCTAGCTTTTCTTTCTAAAGGCATGATTTCCTCATCGTGAAACCATCTATGATATTCATAATGTTCTAATTCCTAGAAATGCTAGAAGCTCACGATTCTCAAAGTTCTCATGATCTTGTTGATCTTGTTCATCGTCATTGACCCTCTAAGGAAAGATATAGTGATGATGATGATGACGTTTCTTTTACTTATGCATTCATAAATATGTATATATATATATATATATACCGCTATGTTGTAACACCGAGCTTATATGGCCGGGTATGGTATCTATTGCGTGCACACCACTGCAGTTGGGTATGGACAATACCGAGCCTTGTTATGATCGGGTACGGACAACACCGAGCCTTGCTATGCCTGGGTATGAGTAACACCAAACCTACATGGTCGGGTATAGTATCGTTATATGTATATGTATGAAATGCTCCCTTAGAGAAAGGTTAAGTATACATGGCAATTATCTTAAGAGGCATTTTGAGGTATAAAATGTTCTCCTTATCTTATGTTATCTTCATGCTTTCATCATGTTACTGTTCATGCCTCACATACTCAGTACATTGTTCATACTGATGGCCTTTTGTTTGTGGATGCTGCGTTCATACCTCCAGGTAGACCGGGGGACAGACTAGACCTTTAGGCTGCTTCGTTAGTGATTGCATAGAAGTGCTCATTTTGATCCGGAGTTGCAGTAGTTGGTATTATTCTTTTTGTGTATATATATATATATATATATATGGGCATGGCGGGGTCCTGTCTCGTCTTTATGATGTTACATACTCCATGTAGAGGCTCGTAGATAGATGTACATAGCTAGATGTCCATAGCCTTGTCGGCTTATATTTTGTATATCATTTTGATAGCCTTGTTGGCTTGTGTTTATGGGCATAATTAGTGATGTTTATATAGATATGCCTACGTTCGGTGGAACTTGTGCCCTTTTGGGTTGTGGTAATTATAAGTTAGCCATGTGGCTGACCTAGATATGAGTTACGAAAGTATGACAGGAGGCGCTCGGTAAAGTTGTTCCGGGTGCCCGCCATGGCCCTCCGGGTGGGTCGTGACAGATAGGAAATGAAGGGTTTCAACTAAGCATTAAATAAGAAACTGGTCCCATCATCCGTTGCAACAGGTGGACTGTCCGCAACACCAAGCCCACCACGGCAGTACCCCTCTAGCTGTCACGCATCCTCCACAGCGGATTACCGTCCCCTGTGGTAACCCTTCTCCATATTCTCAGCCACGCTATAGCGGACCTTGCCCTCGCTGTGGCGGGTTCGCTACGGTGGATCTTATGCCGCTATGGCTGACACCAGACACCAAAAAACTCTGGTTCTTCATAAACCTAATTCTAAAATCCGACAATCACCCGAGACCTCACAGACACAAATCAGACATGCATTCACAGGTAAAAACACCCTACGGACTCACTCGTGGTCTTGGAATTCCCAAAGGAGGTCTGTTTGATCTAGTCAACACCTAATGGCCAAACACTAACTTTCCAACCAACAATTCGAAACACTCCCAAGTGCCTTGGGAACTGAAACGAACATCCCACCAAGTCACAATTGACCATTCGGACCTCTCGGAATTGACAACTTTTCGAAAAAGGTTCGTTCACCCAAAGTCAACTATTGGTTAAATGTCTTTCACTTTAAGGCTCTATTTCACTAAAGACATCATAAATCTCGTCCGATTACCTTGAGAATCGTACCACCTATCCCCGTAGGTTAAAATCATACTAATAGGTGTCACGACCCAAACTAGAGGGCCGCGACTGACACCCAAGACCCTACTCGGCTGGGTGCCATACCATTCCATCCATGAGTCATAACTTTTTTGCGAACCTTTAATTTACGAAATGACACTTCCGTCAAGTAAAACATGACAAACTTTTCAATAAAACTCTTTCGTCAAATCAGGGACTTCTCCCTTATCGTTAATTCAAAGAAAACCTTTAGTTACAATAAAATCTTTAGAAACAAAGCATAAAACACATCGACCTACATGGTCGCTTTACACAACTGTCGACATCTCGACCCACTATCCACAGGGCACTGTCTGCAAAAGTCTCTAATATACACAAAATACCATAACATAAGTACTCTGACTCGGCAATACTCCGAACTGAGATGGAGCTCACCAATCCAGCTGATAGCCTGTGAACATACTATAGCTAATATCTTCTACTCATCTGTATACACTCGCGTGGCATGAAACGCAAAGTTGCCCCGAGCAAAGGGACGTCAGTACGAATAATGTACCGAGTATGTAAGGCAGAACTGAAACAATATATCTCAACTCGAATGATAAAAGAGTAACAGACTTAATTTGTACATGTGACCAACAATACGAATCATGTATGTGCATATGAACTTTTAATATGTCATGAATATGTATATGTATATAATGTATAGCTTCGCCTTGCGCGTAGCCCCTTCGGGAATAATAGCACAATGTACTTTTGAAAACATGAATATATGTATATGCACCTTTACCGATTCGCTCCTTCGAGCTTCGCCCCGTTGGGCATTATATCATAACGGCCCCATCGGGTAGCCCCTTCGGGCATCTCAATCATCATATACCAGCTGATCAGGTGGTTTGCGTATATAACGCCATAGCCCTTCCCATGCCCTATAATATCATGTTGTACATATATAAATGTGCAAATGCATAATAATCTTTGTAAAACATCAAAAGACTCCCTTCGGAGCAACCTTTAGTTCAAAACGGGAACTTCTTCCCCTTTTTATTTGTCTCATTCGAGACTTAGAAATCAAATATGAAATGCATATGAATAAGGAAACCTTATGAATGTCCCCTTCGGGATTTAGACATCATTATGAAAACGTACAACTTATGGATGCCCCTTCGGGACTTAAGAGGTCAAGGAACTCAGGATATGGACAACACCCATATAAACATAAGGACATGAGCTCCTACATCTAGGAGTGGATTCATTATATATATTGTTACGTTTCGCACTTGTCATAGATCATGCCAAAATGAAAGAAAAGATAACCTTAACATACCTAGAAGCTTTTTCCGGCTTTCCAACTTACCTCCCGTATTGCAATCTACATATAAAACCATTCATACTATCGTTAGGCTCACCATCACACACTTGTCTTAAGTCTTCAATTTAAATCCATTTAAAATCTGCCAAAATTCAGGCATCACCTCCCCTGTTTGTACCCCTAGCTCGAAATCACAATACCAACAACCAACACAACAACAACACCAACGCCAATAAAAATATCATCAATACCAAAGTATTCCATAAAACATCCCACACGATGTTTATTCAATTTTCTCAACCAACAAATTTGGTATATGATCACTTCATAGTTCTACCTTTGTAAATACGCCTAAATCAATATGGATAAAGGAAGATTCATACCTTACCTCCTCTAGAAACGCAATGTCTTCACTTTCCACCTAGAATTCTAGCCAAAATTCACCGCAATACAATATTATAATCGCAACTATACGCTGTCTAAACCTGAATTTGGAGATTATACTTAATTCGGGCTAAAATTTGATGTTAGGAAGTTGTGGGAATTTCTCAGAATATTTGGGGATTTTTATGGGGTGTTTGGATGAAGAAAAGGGGGTAAGCCCCCCATTATATGGAGTTCTAGAATCTTCCCAAACCGACTTAAAATTTGCTCAGCGCGTTCGCGCAGGCTTATTTTACTGTCTGCGCGTTCGTTCAGTAAAAATGTCATAACTCTTGATACCGATATTGTATGAGGGCCCACGACATATGGTTGGAAAGCTATTTCAATTATCTACAATTTTATTTTTAGTGTGTTTCCAAATTCCAAACTTATAGTGGCGGTTGGCCTCTTCAAGTCAGATCATCCGAAAACGTATCCTTAAATCATCCTTTTGGAGGGCTTATGCCCATATTTGGCTTAAGGGTCCTTCTTAAGACTTGCTCAAATTCCCATGTACTACTCATATAACTTTCATAAAATCCTGGCATGTGAGCCTCACCTTAACTTACAGTTACGAGGGCTATTCATCAATTAACGTATTAACTGATTTACACCATACGGTCTCCAAATGTCATATATATGTTATTCTTATACTCACATAATATAATCTTCATCCCTAATCCTTGTATAACTTTGCTCTCCCTTGAGCTCATACTAAGCCGTCTACAGTCTTAGTAAAGCAAAATTTTTCGGGGTGTAACAATAGGGCTCGAGGAAAGGTCAACGGGGGTAAAAGGGTCAAAAGTGCTATAACGATCAAATGGGTAGTTATATCAGATACCTATTGAACAGTCGCTCATCCTCGAGCGACAAGGGAAGGAACAAAGGAAAAGTACCTGAGTCAGCAAATAACTGGGGATATCTAGAATGCATATCTGACTCGTTCTCCCATGTGGCCTCCTCAACAGGACGATGCTACCATTGAACCTTAATAGAAGCAATCTCCTTAGACCTCAACTTTCTAACCTGCCTATCTAAGATAGCAATAGGCTCTTCCTCGTAGGACAAATTCTCATCAAGCAACACAGAATCCCAAAGAACGATATAAGACCCGTTTGAATAATATATCTTCAGCAAAGCAATTCCAATGGATAGCCACTAGACTACTGTAGAATCTCAGAAGATGCTTGGGAACCCCGTCCAAAATGATCCCTCTTTCTTTCAACAATTTCTTATTAAGAAAGTTGGAAAAGTAGCGTCTTTGGCAATCCAGCGACATAAATTTTTCGGTGTCATAATCAGGTTCCACATCTTCCTCCTCAATTTCATTATTGATCACTACATTTCCATCAATGTGTTCGGCCATGTTAATGATTCAAGAAACTGAAAGGATTACAAATTAAATTAGTTCGACATTATGGTTGTATTCAGCAACTCATAACATTGTAATGCTCCCAAAGAAATTAACAAAACATGCTCGGGAGAAGCTCAGAACCAACTCAGTGCCTGCCAAAAATTTTGCAATTCCTCACCGCTGCGAGACTTTGCTCGCATGTGCGGATACGCATCAGTGAAGAAGAATGCACTTTAGCAAATGTTTCCCAGAATTTTGAAGTTCATATCTGCAAAAATTTTGTGTAGAGGTGTAAATTCGCCAGAGCATCATCCAAGCAGAAGCGACGCTGCACCTGCGGGTCCTTATGCGTAGAACCGAAAGATTGTCTTCTTCACCAGAACCCTAAAATTGCCAAAATTCCCAAAATTCTATTCATGGATTCGGGTCTAATCTAGCAATTCTACTCCTAATTTATGGTTGATTGTAAGGATGCATGGCTGGGGAACATGGTTTCACAAGTGTTAAGGCAAGCAAAAACTTCATACTACCAACCTAGAAAACCCACCCTGTAACGATCCGCTTAGCCGTTATAGTCTTTTCAGTACTTTTTGACCTCTTTTACGAGCTTGTTAACTCAATTTTGACCCGAGGGGACAGTTGAAATGCTTTTCGAGGTGTTTGGATTTGATTTGGGTGACTTTTTGAGAAAATTGGGCTTAAAGCGAAAAAGAGTTGACTCAAGTAGACTTTTAGGTAAACGGACCTTTTACAGGAATTCGTCAATTCTGAGAGGTTCGGATGGCTGTTTAAAACTCCTGCTTATATCTGGTTCGGTTTCCAATGCACTCGAGTGCATTTTGAGACTTGGGTTAGGAATTTGATATAGAGGTATCGGGGGTTGAATCGGTCCACGAGACCTCTTTTGAGAATTTTGAGGCTACAAGTATGTTCGTAGCGTGTTTTTGTGTGTTCGTAGCGTGTTTTTATGTATGGTTCCATATTTGATATGTGAGCAGATGGCCTCGAGAGATGGTCAAAAATTCGGGTTGAGAATGTGAAGTCTTGAGATTTCTAGTGTCTGGTGGCAGCTTTGGCGGCACCAGCATCACGGCAGCAGTACCGTTATAGCGGTCACCCTGCTGCTGAAGCGGCCAGTGTGTTTTGGGCATGACCGTTGTAGCGGTCATGGACCGCCGAAGTGGTGCCGCTGAAGCGGTCTGCTGGTCGCGGAAGTGGGTGTCGGGCAGTAACTGATTGGTTTAAGTAATAAAAACCCCTAAGTCTCTAAACATTTTCCCATTTCGTCTAAAGGCTATTGGAGAGGGTTTTTGGAGTTCTTGAAGAGGCTAAACTTTGTGGTGAGGTTCCCCAACCTTATACTCATTCCTTGATCATTAAATCACCATAGAAATTTATGGTTCATTCTCAGTTCATCAATAAGTTGAGTATTATTAGTGGGTTTTAATGGGTTTCTTCCTAAATGAGTTCTTGGCTATAAATTTGAAATTAGTGGTTTGGTTAGCTTTATTTAACATGGATTTGATGAATATAAGCTATAGTAGCATGTTTATTTCTTGATTAAGGTCTAATTGTTAAATTGGGAGTTAGGGTTTATACCAAAATTTGGGGGTTTTGCCTAGAACCAAAATTTCAATAAATTGTTGTTTCTTCTAGCTTGATATTGATGGGAATTGATCCCCTAGAGCTTTAATTTCTTATTGAGACCCATAGATTCCTAATTTCCTCTTTCGAGTTCATAAACCCTATTTCATAGGTTGGGAATTTGAGTCTTGAATAGAAGTAGGGTTTGATTGATATTCTTCTTGATTCTATTTCATGATTTGAATGTACTTAGACTTTCTTTTTCTCAAGGCTCAAAGGAAAGGAAAGACTAAGCTATGATAGTGGAGACTTTCTTTGTTCGGCCTTGTAGGTAGGTTATGGTTTACCCTATGGTGAGACTTAGTTTAGCAAAGCATATATTTAGACGATCTTTGTCAGAGAATGCATGTAAATTTCGGGTATGAAGTTGGGTTGGATATTGTCTTAGGTTGGGCCCTGTTGTGTGATTGGGGTTAGCCACCCCGTTGTGTTCTAACTTATCTTGTTCAATTGTTGTTAGCTCATTGCCACGTGGAGACGGTAGATATTGGTGACTAGTGATATATCTTGATGATGATATTGTAGCACCTTACTTGTTGTTGCTTTGAGATGAGGATTGTGACTCTATTGTGGCTTATTGTGTAGCCTTATCATTGATATTACTTGTGTGCCCTGGGAGGCACTATTGAGAATTGTGATTCCATTGTGGCTTATTGTGTAGCCTTATCATTGATATTACTTGTGTGCCCTGGAAGGTACTGTTGAGAATTGTAATTCCATTGTGGCTTATTGTGTAGCCTTATCTTTGATATTACTTGTGTGCTATGTGTGGTACTGGTCAGATTGATTTAATTATTGACATTGTACTCATACATTGCACGCATTCTCATCCTTCACAATATACAGTTGATACATTGATGGTACTTGAGGAAGTACTGTTACGAGCTGGGCTCAATTGGATGAGAGTGACGTGAGGACCGATGTTCGATGTTTATCCTTAATTCGAGGTATGAGTGTAGCGATTACCGAGGTTGTTACTGAAACAGTGAGGTAGCGATTACCGAGGTTGTTCTTTGGATCGTGAGGTATATGGACTTTGCGGGTCCCCCATGGGTTGTCTTTGCCCAAATGTGATGTTCCATCATCGGAGTACATGTGTACACTGCATATGCATTGCATGCACACATAATACATTACTGCATTGCATTGGATCATTTGGCTTCCTGTGATATCCCTGTGATGGTTGTGATACCTTATGATACACAGATTAGGTGTTGATTATACTAAGATTATACTAAGACTGGGCACTGTTGGGTTTTAGATACTATAACATAGGTAATGGCTTGTACTTGGTCATTGGCTCGCGTTGACTTATACTTTTTTGATTTACCTGTTTATCTTACTTTACTGTCTTAGTATATGTTAGCTAATCTTAGTCGGCCGATGATACTTACCAGTACGTATTTTTTGTACTAACCTGTACTTGTTGCATTCTTTTATGAATGCAGAGTATTAGGTAGGATCAACGTTTACCCCTCGTGGTTGGGAGTTCGAGGTTGCTGATTCGAGTTTGTTGGGGTGAGAACGTGGACGCTTCGCTACCCGAAGACTCTTCTTTTATTATGTCTTACTTTGCTATTCTGAGACATATTTGAGACTATTAATGTATTATTACTGCTTCTAGACTTATAGATTTTAGTTAGATACTCTTGTATGACCAGACCAGATCTTTGGGGTGGTTTTTGAATTTACTTCCGCACTTATTATATATTCATATGTCAGACTTACGTTACTTTGTCTTCTTCCGCTATTTATACTGTGTTTGTGAATGGACAATTTCGAGGTGAGATCCTACTCGTGGTCATACAGTATAATTGCAAGTAATATTGACTGGACAGTTTAGGTAAGCGCTTTTAGATAAAGGACTTTGGAGTAATTGCGTGAGATTTAGAGCGGCAGTGTAAGACTGGATACTTTCGGAGAATTTATGAGCATATCAAGGTGATACTATGAGAGGTTCGATGGTTATATAATTATTTTATTATATGAGGCTTCGGGTTTTGCATCGAAAAGTTCAGGGTTATATCAGATTTACGTGTCGGGTAAAGGTTGAGAAGCATGAAGATTAGAATCGTAAGGTATAGCTCTTTGGTACCAAGTTGATAACTTGGATAGGACTCAACTTGTGGAGTTGAGGGTGACAGACAGGATTTGTTATGCATGGTATGATTGTGATTGGTTTCTAAATTCGAAGGTAGTTCTAATGACTATTGGAGATATTCGAGAGTTGTGCATTCATTCAGGGTCAACACTATTTGAGTTAAGCTTAAAGGTCCATGATTATATTTCCAGGAAGATATCTAAGGATTCGAAGTGTTTTGGCTCAGATTTGAGGTATGACAGATTTATCGAGCTTTGTCAGGGTTTTCTAGTAGACTTGATGACATTTTTCGAGAACAGTTACTTGGGTAGGATAATGGTATATAATGAGCTTAGTATAGATTTGAGGAGGAACTATTGTGCGAGAGGTCTTTATAGTGATCAGTTGGGTTTCGACGAACTCGGTTCGATGAGATATTCAGTAGTATGGCTCCGATATTGTGATCTGAAGGTTTAAGAAGACTTAGAACTAGCCAAGTTGGCTGTCAATAAGATCAGTTTTTATGGAATTGCGTAGGAATCTCAGATGAATCAAGGATTCTTTCTGGTGAGAGTAAGTTATGGTTTCAGAATTTTAGTAGGTGTGTTCATATTTTTCTAAGAAATCGCGGTGCAAGTAACGGCTTTAGAAGATGTGGGAGAAGGAGTCAGCGGAATCAGAGTATCTTATCGGTTTAGAATGGGCTACAGTTTGTGACCATGTTTCAGAGGATTGCGTTAGTTTAGGAAAGTGTTTGTGGGGCCTATATATCGCATTCAGAGTTGCGGTTTTATCAAGTCAGATAATTCAAGTAAAGTAAGTCGTTTATTCGAGGATCAGTTGCGAGGGAAATTCGAATATGGAGATATAAGAATTGGAGCTTGAGTTAAGTTTAGCGAGTTGTGACTGGTAAGTGAGCCCGAGGTGCATTGGCCTGTTTGAGATTATCCATTGTATTGAAATTGTGTTTTGTGAGTTAGTTGTTCACCAGGTCTGTCAGGTGTTCGTCCGATCTTTCATGTCTCTACGTTAAGGAAGTACCATTCTGATATTCCTACATCATTCGTTAGGATTCAGTTTTGTTCGATGAGAATCTTCGCTTAAGGAAAAGTCCAACATGCGTAGTCGATATCCTCAGTTGTTGGCTGATTCAGGTACTTCTCCGCCCCTTTCCCTTCGTCGCTCGAGGACGAGTGATGGTTTAATTGGTATCTGATGTAACGACCTACTTGGTCGTTATAGTCTTTTTGGCACTTTTTGACCTTTCCCCGAGCTTTTTAGCTCACTTTTGACCCGAGGGGATCGTTGACACGCTTCCTGAGGTGCTTTGATTTAATTTGGGTGACTTTTTGAGCAAAATTGGGCTTAAAGTGAAAAACAGTTGACTCAAGTTGACTTTTGGGACAACAAACCTTGTTCAGGAATCCGTTGATTCCTAGAGGTCCGAGTGGTCGTTTAGAACTCGTGCGTATATCTGGTTCGGTTCCAAATGCACTCGGGTGCATTTTGAGACTTGGTTTGGAAAGTTGATATCGAGGTATCGGGGGTTGACTCGGTCAACGAGACCTCCGTTGGGAATTCTGAGGCCACGAGTGCGTTCATAGCGTTTTTTTGTGTATCTCTGTATATTTTGTATGTGAGCAGATGACCTCGGGAGATAGTCAAAAATTTGGGTTGAGAATGTGAAGTCTTGGGATTTCTGGTGTCTGGTGCCCGCTTTGGCGGAACCAGGACAGCAGCAGCGATACCGCTATAGCGGTCACCCTGCCGCTGAAGCGGCCCGTGTGTTTTGGGCATGACCGCTATAGCGGTCATGGGACCACCGAGGCGGTGCCACTAAAGTGGTCTGCTAGTCGCGCAAGCAGGTGTCGGGCAGTAACTGATTGGTTTAAGTGATAAAAAACCCTAAGTCTCTAAACATTTCCGCATTTCGTCTAAAGGCTATTGGAGAGGGTTTTTGGAGTTCTTGAAGAGGTTAAGTTTTGTGGTAAGTTTCCCCAACCTTATACTTCATTCCTTGATCATTAAATCACCATAAAAATTCATGGTTCATGCATAGTTCATCAATAAGTTGAGTATTATTAGTGGGTTTTAATGGGTTTCTTCGTAAATGATTTCTTGGCTATAAATCTGAAATTAGTGGTTTGGTTAGCATTATGTAGCATGGATTTGATGAATATAAGCTATAGTAGCATGTTTACTTCTTGATTAAGGTATAATTGTTAAATTGGGAGTTAGGGTTTATACCCAAATTTGGAGGTTTTGCCTAGAATCAAAATTTCAATAAATTGTTGTTTCTTCTAGCTTGTTATTGATGGGAATTGATCACCTAAAGCTTTAATTTCTTGTTGAGACCCATAGATTCCTAATTTCCCCTTTCTAGTTCATAAACCCTCTTCCATAGGTTGGGAATTTGGGTCTTGAATAGAAGTAGGGTTTGATTGATGTTCTTCTTGATTCTAATTTCATGATTCGAATGTGCTTAGACTTACTTTATCTAGAGGCTCAAAGGAAATGAAAGACTAAGGTGTGATTGTGGAGACTTTCTTTGTTCGGCCTTCCAGGTAGGTTATGGTTTACCCTATGGTGAGGCTTAGTTTAGTGAAGGATATATTTAGACGATACTGTCAGAGAATGCATGTAAACCTTCGGGTATGAAGTTGGGTTGGATATTGTCTTAGGTTGAGCCCTGTTGTGTGATTGGGGTTAGCCACCCCGTTGTGTTGTGACTTATCTTGTTCTATTGTTGTTGGCTCATTGCCACATGGAGACGGTAGATATTGGTGATTAGTGATATATCTTGATGATGATATTGTAGCACCTTACTTCTTGTTGCTTTAAGACGAGGATTGTGACTCTATTGTGGCTTATTGTGTAGCCTTGTCATTGATATTACTTGTGTACCCTAGGAGGTACGGTTGAGAATTGTGATTCCATTGTGGCTTATTGTGTAGCCTTATCATTGATATTACTTGTGTGCCCTGAGAGGTACTGTTGATAATTGTGATTCCATTGTGGCTTATTGTTTAGCCTTAGCATTAATATTACTTGTGTGCCATGTGTGGTACTGTTAATATTGATTTGATTATTGACATTGAACGCATACATTGCACGCATTCTCATCCTTCATGATATATTGTTGATACATTGATAGTACTTGAGGAAATACTATTACGAGCTAGGCTTAGTTGGATGAGAGTAACGTGAGGACCGATTGTCACGACCCGACTAGGGCCATGACGGGTATCCGGGGCTAACCACCGAACACCGCTCATTCTGTTACTTATCTGCTCTCATTCATAATATATATTCATAATCATAGAAAACTATCATCGTTTGAAACATATTACTTTTATAAACATAAGCCCCTATCAAAATATATATATATATATATATATATATATATATATATATATATATATATATATATATATACACATACATGAAGACTATGGGACCATACTACCCTGCTGCGTATCTACGAGCCTCTACTAGAGTACTAGACATATGGACGGGACAGGACCCCGTCGTGCCCAATCATGAATATATACATATATGTACCAAAAGAATAATCAATGGCACCTCCGGAAAATGGAGTGCTCTCAAATCAGCTACTAGCTCCTACGAGTCTGGATCACCTCCCTGCCTACCTGTGGGCATGAACACAGCGTCCAAAGAAAACGGACGTCAGTACGAACATTGTACTGAATATGTAAGGCAGGAATGAAGTAAACATAATAAGGAAATCATAAGTCATGAGATGAGGATACCACCAGTGTACTCTTTTAGGTATAGATACATTTCATATACATACATCATACATAAGCATATTATGTGCATTATCATAGCGTATGCCTTATCATATCACATATACATCGTCATACCATACATGCATCATCATATCAATCATACATTATCATGTCGCTAACCCGCGTCCTGTTAACCATCATATGCAGCCCACTAGTGGTGTCATGCCCGACCCTCTAGGGTCGGTGTAAACATAGCGGCCCGCCTTAGCGGTGACATGCCCGGCCATCTAGGCACGGTGGAATCACATCGTCATACATATCATATACTTTTCATCATACATATCATAGACTCGGCATTATTAATCATCTCGTAAGCATATCATGGCTCTATCATAATTTAATACCATTATACATATATCATCAAAATATACATTAAAACTTGAAAGCAACTATAGCCATATCGGGGTGACATAAGGTCTTAACCCCCGATTACGTTATGGAGTAATCATGGTCGTTATATCTCACCTTGAAGGGACTACATTTAAGGTGAGTGTACATGAGGGAAGCATCAATGGATCGTAGTCAACACCATTACTTCGTAGACACATCATATCATAATCTCCAGAATCCTTAGGCTTGAACTTAGCATTTTCATTTCGCACTCATAGCGTATTTCTTATCTCATATGGCTATTCGTGAACATAGGCTCTTAGTCTTTCGAAACATAGGAAATTCGTGAGGAGGGAGGGAAATCATGCATAGGATTCATGCCTTAGGAAGAAAGGTTGAGCCTTACATACCTTTGTCGTTTAACTATTCTATCGCTTGCTCGTTCTCCTTTAACGCACTCGTTTATACCTTCAAGGGAATTCGTATCGACATTAGCTAAACAATCACAAGAACGTAGTTATTAAAGCTAGAGAAAATTGGGCAGCATTTCCTTTGTTTATACTACTTTCCTCCATATTCCATATCAACTCCAACATTCATAACAACAATCACAATATCATAGACAATAAGCATCATTTGATTACATTGCCCCATTTCACAATTTCACTCCAATTCTCCATAATCATGACCAAAGTCCATTATCGCGTTCTTTCTCATACAATACTTATTCCATGTTCTAGATGTCATTTATAACGTATTTATAATCTCAACATATCGATTTTCATGATTCAATCCAATTACTACTCAATAATGACACTATTCACACATTTATGACCCATTTTCTATACTCTTCTACAATCCGAGTGTTTCAACCTACCAATACTTCAAACAACATGGAAAGGTCATGAAACTCACCTTAGATGATGGAGGAATAAGCCTTGAATGGTAATACACCTCTTGCACCAAACCCTATTTCACCTCTCTTGGGATTTCTTGGTTTGAATGGCTTTAATGGGGTTTCATACACTTGATTCTCCTCAATTCTTGTTTTTGATCTTTGATTTCTATTGTTTTCTTATGGATGAGGTATATGAAATGTTCTACAGGCTTCTTGAGTTGTGGAGATGGAAAATGAAATGAATTGAAATGAAGGAGAGGTCCCTTATATAATTTAAGTTCAGGCCCGACTGGAATATACGGACCAACATACGGTCCGTATAATTTTCACTGACCGTATGTTTGGACCGTATATTTGGTCCAGTGAAACATATCATTAGGCTGGATCTACGGCTGGACATACGGTCCGTAGAATTTATACGACGAGTATATGTACGCGTATGTTTGCCTAGTTTTCGAGACTTGTTCTCGTCGACTTGTTTGATCTCCGATCCTTATGGAACCTTCTTAACACTTGTTCAAAACTTCATTACCATTCTAAGGGACTTTATAACTCTTCCTCAAGGTATCATTATAACGTTGTTAACTCAATACTCGAAATTCTTATCGATCCTTGACATGTGACTCGCTTTCCTCAACAACTTTCTCTTCTTACCTTGAATGTCTTTGGAAATCTTAGTTAGGACCATTAAGGCTATTTCTTGCTTGTCAAAACATCGTATACATTATACCCTTCGATGGCCTATTTACTGTATGCTAACGGGGGATTTCCCAAGGTGTAACATTCTTCCCCCCTTTTGGAACATTCGTCCTCGAATGTTAAGTCGTCGGGGATTCTAGAAAAATTTCGCCAGAGTTTCCCTTATAATATGGCGCTACCATCCTATCACAACAACCCATAATAACATTGCCTCACAGGGCCATAATACAACAACAATATAAATTGGCCACACACGACCCATATGTATAAAAGAAAAGCATACATACCTTATCATTTCGATGTCTCGTCATAGATCTCTTCCGGGGGCTGAAATAAATGCAGATATGTGGATTTCATCTTCTCTTCCGCTTCCCAAGTCATTTTTTCTCGATTGTTATTTTTCCATAAAACCTTAACTGAAGCTACTTCCTTATTCCGAAGTCTTCGTATATGCCTGTCTAATATGGCAACGGGCACTTCTTCATAATTTAGCTTTTCTGTGATCTGAAAATCATCTACTGGCACAATCTTTGTGGGATCTCCAACACACTTACGGAGCATTGAAACATGGAATACTGGATGAACTAGCTCAAGCTCTGAAGGCAAGTCCAATTCATACGCCACTTGACCCACCTTGCGGATGATTTTGTAGGGTCCAATATATCGAGGGCTTAGCTTTCCTTTCTTAACAAATATCATCACCCCTTTCATTGGCGATACTTTCAAAAACACCCAATCATCAATTTGAAATTCTAGATCTCGCCGGCGGTTGTCGCATAAGATTTTTGGCGACTTTGTTTGCATCAACAATCGATCTCAGATTATCTTGACTTTTTCTACAGCTTGCTGAATCAACTCGGGGCCTATTAATTGTACTTCTCCGATTTCAAACCATCCAATTGGAGATCTGCACTTCCTTCCATACAAAGCTTCATACGGAGCCATCTGGATGCTAGAATGATAGCTATTATTATATGCGAACTCGATTAGGGGTAAGTGGTCATCCCAACTACCACCAAAATCTAAAACACGTACCACTTAGCATATCCTCCAAGTACTGTATAGTACGCTCGGCTTGTCCGTCGGTTTACGGATGAAATGCCGTACTAAGCCTTGAGTACCTAGACCTTCTTGAAAAGATTTCCGCACACACACACACACACACACACACACACACACACACACACACACACTTACACACAGCTTGTGCTCCTCTATCCGTAATAATAGATATCGGAATACCATGAAGTCTCACGATCTCCTTGATGTACAACCTCGCATAATCTTCTGTGGAGTAGGTGGTTCTGACTGGAAGAAAATGAGCTGTTTTCATCAATCTATCCACGATCACCCATATGGAATTATGCTTGCCTCGGGAATAGGGTAGTCCTACAATAAAATCCATATTGATCACTTCCCATTTCCACGTAGGAATTTCCATCGCTTGCAATAATCTTCCTGGCTTTTGATGTTCTATCTTTACTTGCTGGCAATTTGGACATTGGGCTACAAATTCTGCTATGTCTCTTTTCATGCCATCCCTTTGATATATCAACTTAAGATCATGATACATCTTCGTCGCTCCTGGATGAATAGAATACCGAGAATAATGAGCTTCTTCTAGAATTCGGCGGCGTAATTCTGCAATATTTGGAACACATAGCCTACCTCGGTATCTAAGAACTCCCTCTATAGAAGTTCCAAATGGAGACTTCTCTTTTTCACAACATGCATCTCTATAATAGTTCAGTTGAGGATCTTCATATTGTCGCTCTTTCACTTCCATATCCAAGAACGAAACTGTGGGATTATTAACACTGAACCCTGCATTACCTGAATCGATTAGACGCACTCCAAGATTAGCTAGTTGATGGAGTTCATGAATCATTTCTTTCTTCTCCGAGGGTACTTCACATAAGCTACCCATTGATCGGCGGTTAAGCGCATCCGCTACTACATTTGCCTTTCGCGGGGTGGTATAAAATATTCACATCGTAATCTTTCAATAATTCTAACCACCGCCGCTGTCGCAGATTCAACTCCTTCTGTTTTAAAATGTATTAGAGACTCTTATGATCCATATAGATATTAACATGCACACCATACAAGTAATGTCTCCACATTTTTAATACATGAACAACTGCGGCCAATTCAAGATCATGAGTTGGGTAGTTCTTTTCATGTTTTCGCAGCTGTCTTGAAGCATAAGCAATGACTTTACCATGCTGCATTAATACACATCCTAACCCCACGCCAGAAGCATCACAATACACAACGTAGCCATCTGGCCCATGCAGGAGTGTTGGGCGGGGTTGAGGTCAACTTTGTCCTTCGACTCTTGAAAGCTACGCTCGCAACATCATTCACTGAAATTTAGCTGACTTCTGGGTTAACTTCGTCAATGGGGCTGAAATAGATGAAAAGCCCTCTACGAATCTTATAATAACACCGCCGATCCCGGAAAATAACGAACACGTGGGCGTCTGGCCTTGGCCAAGTCTTCACAGCCTTAATTTTCTGAGTGTCGACTCTAATGCCATCATCTGAAATAACATGACCCAAGAATGTAATAGAATTCAGCCAAAACTCGCACTTTGAAAATTTTGCATACAATTCCCGTGTTCGAAGAATTTCAAGAACAATACGTAAATGATCTGCATGTTCTGATTCTGTGCGAGAGTATACCAGAATATCATCAATGAATACTATCACGAACAAATCCAAGAGAGGCCTGAATACATTATTCATTAAATTCATGAACACCGCCGGAGCATTAGTTAGCCCAAACGACATCACTCGGAATTCATAATGGCCATATCTCGTTCTGAAAGCTGTTTTGGGAATATCTTCTTCTCTAACTCTCACTTGATGATAACCCGATCTCAAATCTATCTTAGAAAACGACTTGACACCTTGTAGCTGATCAAATAAATCATCAATTCTCGGAAGAGGATATCTGTTCTTTATCGTCACTTTATTCAGCTGTCTATAATCAATACACATTCGTAGGAAGCCATCTTTCTTTCTCACAAATAGGGCCTGGGTGCTCCCCCGGTGATGGTGGGTCGATGAACCCTTTCTCAAGCAAATCTTTCAACTGCGCCTTTAGCTCTTTCAATTCTGCCGGAGCCATTCGATAAGGAGGAATAGAAATGGGCTTGGTATCTGGCAACACATCGATGACAAAGTCAATTTCTCTTTCTGAAGGAAGGCCTGGAAGTTCATTTCAAAATACATCCGGGAATTCATTTACTACCGGAACAGATTGGAAAGTTGGAGACTTTGCTTCCGTATCATGAACTCGGACTAGATGATAAATATAGCCGTTAGCTATCATCTTTCTTGCCTTAAGGTAGGAAATAAAACTACCCCTTGGAGTTGCCGTATTACCTTTCCATTCAAGCACGGGCTCTCCCGGAAATTGAAATCGGACTAATTTCATTCGGCAATCAACATTAGCATAGCATGAGGCCAATCAATCCATACCCATAATTACATCAAAATCTAGCATTTCCAGCTCAACTAAATCAGCTTTAGTTTGGCGATCGCATATCACAATTATACAATCTTTGTACACTTGTCTAGCTATCACGGGATCACTTTGACGGAGTGAATACCTCGAAAAGGTTTGATTGGCTCGGGTTTCCCCAATACAATTAGCAACATATGGAGTAATATAAGATAACGTAGATCCCGAGATCTATCAATGCATACACATGAGAAAACACGGACAATGTACTGTAACCCACGGGGGGGACTCGGAGATCTGTCGTCACTAAAGCATACAAGTGGGGGCATGTGGCACACAGTAGATGATCCTCGGCCTCTGCCTCGGCGCTGCTGGAATGCGGGGAGTACGCCTGTGGGGCGTGCGAAGGCCCCATTTGCTGACCCGGTGGCCGAACCCCTCTACCATACCCTCGAAGGACAATCTCGCATCAAGTGTCCGGTTGTCACAAATATAACAAGCATACGTACTTACTAACGACAGCCACGAGTGCAATTTCTCTGCCTTGGCCTGCATCGAAATAGGTGGTCTTCCACGGCGCTTAATCTCCCCCAGGCGAGACACAGGGCCTCGAACTACGCACGTGTCACGAACGGAAAGAGCGGTCAAATCTCCTACCTATAAATCGAGGAGGTGCACTCGACAAGACTATCCTTTGAAGTGCGAGAATGTATACGCCTTGATCCTCTACGTCAATCCTTTTTTGTGCCCATAGATACGGCCGTTTGCTTTGCCCTTTATCAACATCACGGTCACCCTTTGCGGAGGTTGTTGTCCTTCAGATTTTGGGCATGGGCTTGAACGCGGGAAATATCCATCTCGTCTTGTAATAAAAAGCGTTAAGCAATCTTTAAACAAATGTGGCCCTAAGCCACTCATAAATCTATGCACCCTATCGCCCATGTCGGCCACCATTGTTAGGGCATATCTAGCCAATGAATTAAATTGAAGGCCATACTCCCGAGCACTCATATTCCCTTGCTTCAAATTTAAGAATCTATTCGCTCTAGCTCGGCGGACCTCGGGTGGCAAATAATGGCGAATGAAAGCATCTACAAATTCTTGCCACACGGGAGGAGGCGCATTCTCTTGCCTCGATGCTATCCAATTATTATACCATAAAACCGCTACATCCCGGAGTCTATATGATGCCAACTCTAAGAATTCGGTCTCGGAAGCATGAATAATTCGCAAAGTTCTTAGCATTTCATCAATAAAGCCTTGCGGGTCTTCATCCGGCTTTGACCCAAAGAATTTCGGAGGATTTAAACTCATAAAGTCTCAGGCTCTAGTACTAGCTGATCGATCGCTTGGGCTCGCATTTTGCCGTGTGCTCGACGGCCGCAACCAATCGCGTCGATAAATGAATGGCCTCGGTCGCTTGTTGCCCGAAGTAGCCGGTGGAGGAACTGGAGGCATAGGAGCTGGAGCTGAAGCCCCTTCTTGCTCTTCCGTAATAGGCGGAGTAGTGGAGGCATTAAATGGAGCCTTATGGTGTGATTCTGTTACACCTTGAAAAATTTCGCGTTATCAAGACTGTGGACGGCTTAGTATGAGCTCAGGGGAGAGCAGAGTTACACAAGGATTATGGATGAAGATTATGTTATCTGAGCATAAGAACATATATATGACATTTGGAGAGTGTATGGAGTAAATCGGTTAACGTGATCACTCGATGATAGCCCTCGAAACCATGAGTTAAGGTGGGGCCCACATGTCAAAATTTTGTAAAGGATATATTATAAGTGATACAAGTAGTACATGGAAAGTTGAGCAAGTCCTAAGAAGGACCCATAAGCCAAATATGGACATAAGCCCTCCAAAAGGACGATTTAAGGAAACGTTTTCGGATGAGTTGACTTGGAGGGGCAAAAATGGCATTATAAGGTTTGAATTTGGGAAAACACCAAGGATAAAAGTTGTAGATAATTGAAATATCTTTCCAACCATAGTTCGTGGGCCCTCACACAATGTCGGAATCAAGAGTTATGGCCATTTTAAGAGCAAGACCCTAAGCTGCCAAATGGCTCCGCGGGCCCCACGTGAGAAGGTCGGTAAAACCGACCTAGGAGGGGTATAAATACCCCCATCAACCCCATTTTTCAGCATAATAACATTCCAAAGGGTCCTAGAAAATTCTCTACACCTCCCAGAAGCATTATAGTCGATAAATCGAAATTTGACAAGATTACGCCAAACTAGTCCGTGAAAGGTGATTTTTCTGGCTTCTACTTAAGATTGGTGTTGGAAAAGGTTGATGTGGCTGAGTTTTTTTCAAGTATAAGGTATGTTATTTATCCCATCTTTTATGTTGAGTTTATTTGAAGGTCTATGAGCCTTAAAATGAAACTAGTTATGGAGAAAAGGTCATATAGTGTTGTATTGTAGTTGTTGTGTTTGTAAAATTTGTTTTTTGAACGTGTTGTGGCTAGTGTGGATGGATTGATTTATGCATACAAAAATGGCATCTAAAATTGTTGGCGTGTTGATGAGATTATACTCCTTGATTGGGATGGAAGAAAGTGCATATTGTTGTTGTATGTTGAAAAACGTCGTGTGGGATGTTTATGGAATATGTTGGTTTGAATAATAGTGTTGTTGATGTTGGTATTATTGTTGTTGTTGATTGGTTCTTTGAATTATAATTTTGGGCTAGGCATATAAATAGGGGAATCTTTGCCCGATTTTCGGCAGAATATAGAGTAGTTGATTTGAAATTTGGAACAAGTGTGCAATGAAGAGTCTAACGTTAGTGTGAATCCTTTTAAGTTTAGGCTTACGAGCTTGGACAAATAAGCGTAGCTAATAAGAGGTGGAACAGGTATGTAAAGCCTACCCTTTCTTTCTTTTGGCATGTCTTAGATGTAAGTAGGATATGATACGAGCCTTGGGGTAACTCTATTCATAAGATCCGAGCATATCTACGTTTCTTATTCGCTCCGTGATGTTAGCATTCCTAATATAGTAAAGCTATGATCCTTGTGTCTCTTGTATGATTGGATAGTACATATTGCATAAAGAGTTCTTGTTCCTAAAGGGTTCCATGTTGAATAAGGTCTCTAACTTTCATAGACGGGCTCGGATCGCTTCGATGCGTTCGTAGAGGATTCTATAGCGAATAATGTCTCTAACTTTCATGAGCGGGCTCGGATTGGCTTGATACATGTCTACGATCCTTGATATAGTTCTAATGACATTTAGAAAGAACTCATTATGACTAATGTTTTAACCCTCGAGCGTAGATAGTCTGCTTATCTATCGAGTCTCACATGATGATTTATGTGCATATGGTTGCTCACTACTCTGCTCGTGCATACTGTTATTATATCTTTCACCGAGTCCCGGGCTGGGTATGTATTCGTGCACAGTTTCATTGCATTATTCACCGAGTCCCTCACTAGAGGGCCGGGTACGGTATATATATATGATGATATGATGACATGATGATATGATGATATGGGGATGGCGGCCAGGATGACATATGATGATTTTATTCACCGAGTCCCTCACTAGAGGGCCGGGTACGGTATATATATATGATGATTCTATTCACCGAGTCCCTCACTAGAGGGCCGGGTACGGTATATATATATATATGATGATTCTATTCACCGAGTCCCTCCCTAGAGGGCCGGGACACGTTATATATGCATATGTACAAGATGATTACTCACATGTACAAGTCCCATAATGAGTTGGATACGATATTGACATGCATGATTCATGTTTCAAAGGCAAGCCTTGTGGCTTTCTGGTTACTGAACTAACTTTCTATACTCCTTACTTCAGTACGATTCTGTTTACTGTATTCCATGCTTTACATGCTCAGTACATATTCGTCGACCCCCTTTCTTCGGGGGGTGCGTTTCATGCTAGCGTGTGTATACGGATGAGTCGAGGATATTAGTAGAAGATGTTCCAGCTGGATTGGCGAGCTCCATTTCCTTTCGGAGTGCTGCCGAGTCAGAGTATCTATGTTATGGCATCTTGATTTATGTTAGAAACTTTGCAGATAGAGTCACGTATAGTACGTGTCGATCTTGTAGCGGCTGCGTAAGTCCGATGTGTCATTATGCATTGTGTTACAAGTTTCATATGTATACAGATTTTCCTTGATTTGGGAAAGACGAAAGGCATGTTTTTTTTGAAAAGCTTACATTATGCACTCATGTCATGATTTAAGGGCCCTGTATGATTATGAGTCTCACGAGAATCAGCTGGTTCGCTCGGCCCCAAGTAATGGTCGGGTGCCCATCATGCCCTATCGAAAGTTGGGGTGTGATTCTCCCTCATCCATATTCATAGGCGGCTCTCTTTCTGCCCGCCTTTTCATTGTAGTCTTGCCCTTCTGGGCGGCTTTAGCTTTTCCTTTTGGCGGCATTTCTGAAATCACAACACACTATTAGGGAGGATGAAAGCTTATGCACGGCTCTATCTCACGATCTCATGAGTTGAAAGATGGTCATTTTTCCTAAATGCCCTGTAGCCTCTTGTTTATTAGCGTGGCGCACAACACACCATAAACAAGACTCTACTAGACACGGCTCGTAGACACTTCCTAGACCGAAGCGGCTGCGATACCACTTTTGTCACGACCCGACTAGGGCCATGACGGGTATCCGGGGCTAAGCACCGAACACCGCTCATTCTGTTACTTATCTGCTCTCATTCATAATATATATTCATAATCATAGAAAACTATCATCGTTTGAAACTGTTATACCTCGCATTTTGTACATTTGGACATTCCGAGTAAATGGCGGAAAGTTAGGGACAAGGTTATATTTTTTAGAATGCATAAGTTGTATGTTCATCTTTATTGGCATGGAGCATTAAGGATAAATTTGGAATAAGGAAAAACTAGGGGTTAAGAGTTGGAATTTTTTTTTCATGAAGTAGCCAAAAAGCCAAGGTGGCCGTGGGCCCCACCCATGTGTTGGCCAATTGTTTTAAGCCATAAAGGGGCCATGTGTTCACTTCATATTTATACATGTATAATTTATGATCATGCAAGACATATTCATCAACCTTAGAAATTTCTAGAAAATTAGAGAAAAATTGAAAAAGAAGAAAAAAAGGGAAAAAAATACACATGACCGGCCATGTGCCTATGGCTATTTATATATGTATAAGTGATGAAGACATGAGACATATTCATTATTTTGCAAAGCCTAGAAAACTCAAGAGAAAGAAAAGAAAGAGAGAGAAGAGAGAGTCGGCCATGGTGGCCGAACAAGGGTGCCTTGGAAGCTTGGTCAAGAAAATTATTTTCTTCATGCTTTCATACCAATTGGAAGGCCCTCGTTAACGTGGAGTAGTTGTTGGAACAAGGAAACCATTCGTTTTAGCTATGGAGGGTCCTAGCCGAGAAGAGGTGAGGGAAAGGTAAGTTTCAATCTTCTCTTCATGTGTTGTGGATGATTTGGACATGTTGAAGTGTGTAGAAATGAATGAAAGTCATGAAATGTCTTGCATGGGTGTGTGAGCCGTGTATGGTGTTTTGGCCGTATGTATGTTGTGATAAGTAAGAATGATGAATTAAGATTACTTGGTATTGTAGTTGTTGTTTATTGTGGATTATGTAATGAAAATGAAGGTTTGATGACTCAAATGGAAGTCGTAATTGTTGTGGGCTGATTTGGAAGCTAAGGTGATTGTAATATGATTTCTTGTATTGATGAAAATGATAATGCTAACGTATGGGATTGTTGATATAGTTTATGAATTTGGAAGAAGAAAATGTGTTATTGATGTTCCTAATGTAGTTGAAGGATTTCGGGTGAAATGGCCTATTGTTTGGGTTGTTTTGGATATTGTATGGATTGCTTGGAATGTTCTTAAATCGTGTTTGAATGGTCTCGGATTAACACTTGAACGTATAATCAATGATGTTGGTTTGAATGCACGTAGCTTATTTGAATATAAATGAAATGTTGTCGAATTATGTAGAAAGGAATTATTAATGTTAGAACGCGTTTTGAATCATTTATAGATATTGATAGTATGGTTGTTGGTTTGGTTGTTGTTGATTTGGCCGAGTTGAATTCTCGGGGATGTTGAAGTTATAGGGAAATCTTTGCCGAAATTTTTGTAAACAAAGTGTTAATTTGGAATTGGACTCTTAAGTGTTATGGCTAATGGTTGATACCTAATGACATTATTGTAGATCGTGGGAAGTCGAGACATAAGTTCGGATTAGCTTAGGAAGCGGCTAAGGTATGTAAAGCTCACCCCTTCTTTATTTTGGCATGTCTTAGTTAAAAATAGGCTATGACACGATTTTCGAGGTAACTCCGCTCTTAAATTCCGAGCATGTTCATGATTTATAATTGTTTCATTGATGTTACTATCCATAATATGGTCATGCTACGTTTTTTATGACTAAGTTTCATGAGTTGGATTAGAATGTCATTATAACCGGTTTTGTTCCTAAAGAATCCTATGTCTAGAAATGTCCGTAACTTTCGTAAAAAGAACTGAATTACTTTGAAACGTTCGTAGAAAGCTTTGTAACGTATAATGACTTTTGATTTTCATAGGCAGGCTCGGAATGATTTGATATACGACTATGGTCCCTACGATACTTTGATATACTTATGATATTTGATATGTTTCCGAGTACCGACCGAGCTATTTTTGATATGATTATTGTCCGATTTTCAAATGACGATTCATTCAGATTACTTCATTGAGTCTCTGAAAATGATTTATGTGCATATGGTTTCTCACTACTCTGCTCGTGCGAAGCTCAATATGTCTTTCACTGAGACCCGGGCCAGGACACGCATTCGTGCACATTCCACTGCATTATTCACCGAGTCCCTCACTAGAGGGCCGGGATATATATATATATATATATATATATGATGATGTGATGGGGATGGAGGCCGGGATGGCATACCGAGTCCCTTTGCTAGCGGGCCGGGACACGCTATTCACCGAGTCACTCACTAGAGGGCCGAGTACGATATATATATATATATATATATATATATATATATATATATATATTATATATATATATATATATATATATGATATATATTACCGATGATATGATAAAATACGAGACACGATATGTTTATACGATGATTATATGGTTTTTTTTTATATTGCATGACACATGTTTTCAAAGACAAGTCTTATGATTTTCTATACTCTTTACTTCAGTATGATCCCGCTTATTATATTTCATGCTTTACATGCTCAGTACATATTCCGTACTGACCCCCTTTCTTCGGGGGCTGCGTTTCATGCCGCGTAGGTACACCCAGGTGAGCTGAAGATATTAGCAAAAGATGTTCCAGCGGGATTGGCGAGCTCCATTTTCTCCGGAGTGCTACCGAGTCAGAGTATTATGTTATGGTTTCATGTTCTGTGTTAGAGACTTTGCAGACAGTGTCGTGGGTATAAGATGTCGGTTATGTAAGCGGCTATGTAAGCCGATGTATTATTATGCATTGTATTATAAGTTTTATATGTTACAGATTTTATTTGATTCGAGAAAGGTAAAAAGCATATTGTTCTCTGAAAAACTTTCATTATGTATTTGTGTCATGATTTGAGGGCCAGCATGATTATGAGTATTACGAGAGTCAGCGGGTTCGCTCGGCCCTAAATAAAGGTCGGGTGCCCATCACACCCTATCGGATTAAGGGTGTGACAAATTGGTATCAGAGCAGTTCGTCCTAGGGGTTGTCTGCAAAGTCGTATCCAGTAGAGTCCTGTTTATGGTGTGAAGCCGGCCACATTTATAAACAGGAGGCTACGGGGCATCTAGGATGGTTACTCTTCTTTCACTTCTTAGATCGTGCCATAGAGCCAAGTCATAGGAAATGAGATTTCTTATACGCTAACTTTGATTGCGGTAAAGAATGGCATTGATCGAAGAAGGTGACCGACGATATTGGAAGTTACAAAGCACGCAGTAAGTAAAGGTACGAAAGATATACGTCGAGTACGGTATTGACGTACGATTGAAATACAAAGTTGAAAACCGAAAGGGAAAGCAAAGAGGAAAGTGTAACAGGTGTAATTTAAGTTGGATGCACGAGATAAGTTAATCATTTTCATACTATTGTTGATATTGGGAGCCCTGTGTGGCCGTGAAATGATATGATATATATGTATATGTGTTGGCCCTGTGAGGCATTATTGGTATTTCTGCGTGTGTGTTTTGGGATAGTAAGGAATACGAGAGGAAACTCGCCAAAAATTTTCAGAAATAATACAAAAATGGGATGTAAGTTTGGAATATGTTTTGAAAAAGTAACAATGCCGATTTGAAGCCGTGAGTACTGCCCTTTTAGAATAAGTTAACCGCGAAATTTGTGATAATAGTAAACAGGAGGTCTATGAAAATATGGTAATAAGGAATTTGAAATGGATTAGTGATATTAAGAGATGATTTGGAAAGGGGTAAGGTGTCCGGTAGGTTTGGATAAAGTGATATACTAAGGCATCGATCGAGTCGATGAGTAGGAGAAAAATATGACAAGATTATAGTCACGGGAAGTAATGATACGAGTAAGACAGGGGTGTGAAAAAAAAAAGAATTGTGACGGATAGGAATGTATTAATAAGACAGCTGCCGGGATGTGTTGTGGGGACGTTTTGGGATATGTTAAGATCTCAATTTGCCCCAGATTAGGTGATGAAGGTCATGCGGTGAGGGGGATGCAATTATACGGGCGTTAAAGCATCGTATTTCATCAAAGTTTCAAAGTTAAGCGTGCTGGAGTGAGAGAAATTTTAGGATGGGTGACCCCCCTGGGAAGTTTTTCGAAAAGTCTTACAAATTCAGGCGTAAGAGGCAAATGAGGAGTTAGACTAATCTAAGGAAAATTAGAACCTGCGGAGTGAGCAGAAACCTTAAGGAATTTCATAGGACGAGGCGGATCAGGTCGGTGAAAGGAAGGAGTTAATGGAAGGAAGGAATAAGAAGGAAGCGAGACATAGTGTAGTAATAGGTCGTGACGTGTGTAACGGAGGGCACAAGTGCCATAAGTGACGGTTTGTGAAAGGCTAAGTTATAGAAAGGCGAGGAACGAGGTAGAATGAGTGCTAGAAATGACGGGATGATACGGATAAACGTGGGTGAATAGAGTACGTTTTGAAAAAGAGAAGGAGAGAAGGATTATGTAGGAATAGTGTGTTCTGAACGACATAGAGGTAGCATAAGATCTCTCGTGGGAAAAATGAAAGAGGACATAAACGGGAGAACTGACAAGGGGATACCAAAAGAAGCACCCGAGATAAGTTGGGATAAGGATAATATTCCAAGAGAACTTTGGATGCTTATTGTCGGAATAAAAGTGTTGCCTAACTGAGATTGGGAATAAGGACATGGAGCAGAATATAAACGGATAATGGCATAAGTACACCCCTAAAGGGGGGAAGCGGGTGAGAGAAATGCAAGGATGAGATAGAAACAATTGACTCGGTCACATGTGTGTAATATGGATACCGAGCTACAAATGAGACCCATTACCGAAATAAGCTAGTAAGACCGGAAACCAACAATAGGTAGATAAAAGTCGAGAATATTTAAGGGCAGAGAAATTTTTTGGAAATTTGAATGATATGACGTTAGAAAAGAGGTATGAAGGGAAAGAGTATGACAAGAGGATGGTATTGGATAACGTAAACGATAGCAGGAAGGATAGCGACGCTATACTAGATTAAGGGCAAAGATGTTGGCTATAGAGGTGTTCGCCAATGCTGTTGCAACTTGTGAGTAATAAAGGAGAGGGAATAGAAAACCCTGTACGGTAGAAAGTGAGGAAGTCAAGAGCGATTGAAGGAAGGGAAAGAAATATGACAAAATAGGACGAGCGAGTTTTGGTATGAACAAGATATGCAGAGCAGGACGATTCAGAGGACGAAAGGACCATGTCTAGGATTGAACGTACTTTATGCGAACCGCACAAGGATAGTGATGCCACCGGTAAGTATTGGTATGCTAAGGATAAGACTAAGCAAGTATTTGATAAGAAGAGCGAAGGCTTGGCAAGGACTATGTAGCTGTGGTATTTCGGGTATACTACAGAAAAATGTAACGATGGTCTAAGCCAATTACTAAAATAGAATTAGTGCTGAGGACGGACGAGGCATGGCTGTGGTTGGACTAAGGGTCTGTCTCAATACCGGAGGTAAGACAAGAGAAGGGAGGACAAGGTAGAGCATAAGGATTAGTAAAGTGACGCTGGGGTATCCCTTAGGTTGATCTGGACACCTTCGTATATTCTTACAGAAACTGCAACATAATGTGTGACTGGAGAGTAAAGAGCGAGAAAGATCTCCGAGCTAAAGGTACAACAAGGGTGTTGGCAAAGATAATGAATTCAAGGGGACACTTGGAATGTGACGGTTGGAAAACTTGTAGAAAAAAAGGGGAGAAAGAGAACGGCGATTAGTAGTTGAAAATTTTGAAGGAAAGAGAGAATGTTAAACTACATGAATGGAATAAAGGAATCCACTATGACAAATGTTAGTCCGGAGAAGGTTGTAGACCACTAAGTGACTTAAATATGAGAGCATGTGTTATGGAATTATAAGATAATTATCGGGAGTAAGAATTTCCAACTACAATTATAAAGAGTTGAGGGATAGTAACAAGGAAGAGGGATTAACAAGATGACCGCTAATACAGAGAGAGGAATATCGTACGACGATGGGTAGAGAGGGATGAGCCGAGACGACGAAAATGGAGACAAAAATTTGGGTAAAAGTGGATACTAGTCAAGTTCCGGTCAAATACACGAAGTAAAGAAGTGGAAAAAGTGGGTTGCAGTAGCAATAGAGTTAAGTAAGAATGAGGAGAGACTAACGTATGTCTTGAGGAAGGATTAAGCAACTGAAAATCGAACCCTAAAAGGGAAATAACTGTTCCCAAGGAGAAGAGGGTATTGCACCCTGAAACTCCTATACACTGGGATCTGTTGGAGGTATTGTCAATGAGATGCAAAGTCATAGGTGCTTGTGTTACGAGTATAAGGGTCCGAGTTCGTGTGGCGGAACAATAACAGGGAGGAGATAACTTAGGAAGTTGAGAAAGAGATGAAGAATAAGTGATCTAAACTCCGAAGTTGGTTATGCAGATTGATGAATGAATGGTATGTGATGGCTATAAAAGGAACTCCCCCGAGATGCTTATGAGACCCCCGCAGAACTAGTTGAACATTCGAGGACGAATGTTCTAAAGTGGGGAAGGATGTTATACCTCGCATTTTGTACGTTTGAATAATCCGAGTTAATGGCGGAAAGTTAAGGACAAGGTGATATTTTTCGGTTTTTTTTAAGAATGCATAAGTTGTATGTTTATCTTTTATTGGTATGGAGCATTAAGGATAAATTTGGAATAAGGAAAAACTAGGGGTTAAGAGTTGAATTTTTTTTTTCATGAAGTAGCCAAAAAGCCAAGGTGGCCGTGGGCCCCACCCATATGTTGGCCAATTGTTTTAAGCCATAAAGGGGTCCATGTGTTCACTTCATATTTATACATGTATAATTTATGATCATGCAAGACATATTCATCAACCTTAGAAATTTCTAGAAAATCGAGAAAAATTGGAAAAGAAAAAAAAAAAAAAAGGGAAAAAGAGTGCACATGACCGGCCATGTGCCTATGGATATATATATATATATATATATATATATATATATATATATATATATATGTATAAGTGATGAAGACATGAGACATATTCATTATTTTGCAAAGCCTAGAAAGCTCAAGAGAAAGAAAAGAAAGAGAGAGAAGAGAGAGTTCGACCATGGTGGCCGAACAAGGTGCCATGGAAGCTTGGTCAAGAAAATTATTTTCTTCATGCTTTCCTACTAATTGGAAGGTCCTCGTTGACGTGGAGTAGTTGTTGGAACAAGGAAACCATTCGTTTTAGCTATGGAGGATCCTAGCCGAGTGGAAGAAGTGAAAGGAAGAGGTAAGGTTCAATCCTCCTTTGCATGTTTTGTGGATGATTTGGACGTGTTGTAGCGTGTGGAAATGGATGAAAATCATGAAATATGTTGTGTGTGGGTGTGTGGTCCCGTATGTATGTTGGGTGTAAGGAAGAATGAATCAAATTTACTTAGTATTTGGTTGTTGTTTAATGGATTTTATGATGAAAATGAAGGTTTGATGATTTAAATGGAAGTTGTAATTGTTGTGGGCTGTTTGGGAGGATAATGTGATTGTAATATGATTTCTTGTATTGATGAAAATGATAATGCTAACGTATGGAATTGTGATATAGTTTATGAATTTGAAAGAAGAAAATGTGTTATTGATGTTCCTAATGTAGTTGGAAGATTTCGGGTGGAATGGCTTATTGTTTGGGTTGTTTTGAATATTATATGGGTTGCTTGGAATGTTCTTAAGTCATGTGTGAATGGTTGCGGATTAGTAATCGAATATATGAGCATTGGTATTGAATTGATCGTATGTAGTTTATTTGAAAATAAATGAAATGTTGCCGAATTGTGTAGAAAGGAATTATTAATGTTAGAATGCGTTTTGAATCATTTATGGATATTGTTAGTATGGTTGTTGGTTTGGTTGTTGTTGATTTGGCCGAGTTGAATTCTCGGGGATGTTGAAGTTACAGGGGAAATGCTGCCGAAATTTTTGTAGACAAAGTGTTAATTTGGAATTGGATGCTTAAGTGTTATGGCTAATGGTTGATACCTAATGACATTATTGTAGATCGTGAGAAGTTGAGACGTAAGTTCGGATTAGCTTAGGAAGCGGCTAAGGTATGTAAAGCTCACCCCTTCTTTCTTTGGCATGTCTTAGTAAAAATAAGTTATGACACGAGTCTCGAGGGAACTCTATTCTTAAATTCCGAGCATGTTCATGACTTTTAATTGTTTCATTGATATTCGTATTCTTAATGGTCATTACGGTTCTTATGTTTTTGTATGACTAAGTTTCAAAAGTTGCATAAAAGATTCGTTTTCAAAAGAGTTTTGTTCTTAAATGTTTCCGTAACTAGAAATGCGTAACTTTCGTAAAAAGAACCGGATTTCTTTCGAAACGTTTGTAGAAAGTTTTCCTAAAGTGAATAATGTTCGTAATTTTCATAGGCGGGCTCGGAATGATTTGATATACGACTATGGTCCCTACGATACTTTGATATACTTATGATATTTGATATGTTTCCGAGTACCGTCCGAAAGATTTTTGATATAACTATTGTCCCGATTTTCAAATGACGATTCGTTTAGATTACTTCATTGAGTCTCTGAGAAAGATTTATGTGCATATGGTTTGTCACTACTCTTCTCGTGCGAAGCTCAATGTATCTTTCACCGAGTCCCGGGCCGGGACACGTATTCGTGCACATTCCACCGCATTATTCACCGAGTCCCTCACTAGAGGGCCGGGACACGGTATATATATATATATATATATATGATGATATGATGGGGACGATGGGGATGGCGGCCGGGATGGCATACCGAGTCCCTTGCTAGCGGGCGGGACACGCTATTCACCGAGTCCCTCACTAGGGGCGGGTACGATATATATATATATATATATATATATATATATATATATATATATATATATATGCATGCATATGATTATGATATGATTTTACTCACCGAGTCCCTCACTAGAGGGCCAGGACACGTATATATGTACGATGACGATGCATGATATGATTTTACTTATCGATATATGTATATGTATGATAAATGTTTTAAAAGGCAAGTCTTATGATTCTCTATACTCTTTATCTCAGTATGATCCCGCTTACTGTATTTCATGCTTTACATACTCAGTACATATTCCGTACTGACCCCTTTCGGGGGGGTCGCGTTTCATGCCGCGTGTGTACACCTGTGTGAGTCAAGATATTAGCAAAAGATGTTCCCGCGGGATTGGCGAGCTCCATTTTCTCCGGAGTGCTGCCGAGTCAGATTATTATGTTATGGTTTCATGCTCCGTGTTAGAGACTTTGCAGACAGTGTCGTGGGTATAAGATGTCGGTTATGTAAGCGGCTATGTAAGCCGATGTATTATTACGCATTGTATTATAAGTTTTATATATTCTGATTTTATTTGATTCGAGAAAGGTAAAAGCATATTGTTCTTCAAAAAACTTTCATTATGTATTTGTGTCATGATTTGAGGCCGCATGGTTATGAGTATTACGGAGTCGGCATTGAGTCTCGCTGGCCCTAAATAAGGGTCGGGTGCCCATCACACCCTATCGGATTAATGGTGTGAGCGTAAACATATTTACTTTTATAAACATAAGCCCTTCGGCTATCAAAATATTATATATATATATATATACACATACATGAAGACTATGGGACCATACTACCCACACTGCGTATCTACGAGCCTCTACTAGAGTCCTAGACATATGGACGGGATGACCCCCGTCATGCCCAATCATGAATATATACATATGTACTAAAAGAATAATCAATGGCACCTCGAAAATGGAGCGCTCTCAAATCGCCTACTAGCTCCTACGAGTATGGATCACCTCCCCTGCGCTACGGGCGTGAACCTAACACAACGTCCAAAGAAAAGGACGTCGGTACGAACATTGTCTGGATATGTAAGGCAGGAATGAAGTAAACATAATAAGGAAATCATAAGTCATGAGATGAGGATACCCCTCAGTGTACTCTTTTAGGTATAGATACATTTCATATACATACATCATACATAAGCATATTATGTGCATTATCATATATATGCCTTATCATATCACATATACATCATCATACCATACATGCATCATCATATCAATCTATGCATTATCATGTCGCAAACCCGGCGTACCGGTAACCATCATATGCGACCTTAGTGGTGTCATGCCCGGCCCTCTAGGGTCGGTGTAAACATAGCGGCCCGCCTTAGCGGTGACATGCCCGACCATCTAGGCACGGTGTGAACATAGCAGCCCGCCTTAGCGGTGACATGCCCGACCATCTAGGCATGGTGGAATCACATCGTCATACATATCATATACTTTTCATCATACATATCATAGACTCGGCATTATTAATCATCTAAAGCATTCATTTAGCTCTATCATAATTTAATACCATTATACATATATCATCAAAATATGCATTAAAACTTGAAAGCAACTATAGCCATATCGGGGTGACATAAGGTCGTAACCCCCGATTACGTTATGGAGTAATCATGATCGTTATATCTCACCTTGAAGGGACTACATTTAAGGTGAGTGTACATGAGGAAAGCATCAATGGATCGTAGTCAACACCACTACTTCGTAGACACATCATATCATAATCTCTAGAATCCTTAGGCTTGAACTTAGCATTTTCATTTCGCACTCATAGCGCATTTCTTATCTCATATGGCTATTCGTGAACATAGGCTCTTAGTCTTTCAAAACATAGGAAATTCGTGAGGAGGGAGGGAAATCATGCGCATAGGATTCATGCCTTGGGAAAGAAGGTTGGCCTTACATACCTTTGTCGTTTAACTATTCTATCGCTTGCTCGTTCTCTTTAACGCACTCTATTTATACGTTCAAGGGAATTCGTATCACATTAGCTAAACAATCACAAGAACGTACTTACTAAAGCTAGAGAAAATTGAGCAAGATTTCCTTTGTTTATACTACTTTCTCCATATTCCATATCAACTCCCAACATTCATAACAACAATCACAATATCATAAACAATAAGCATCATTTGATTACATTGCCCCCATTTCACAATTTCACTCCAATTCTCCATAATCATGACCAAAGTCCATTATCACGTTCTTTCTCATACAATACTTATTCCATGTTCTAGATGTCATTTATAACGTATTTATAATCTCAACATATCCATTTTCATGATTCAATCCAACTACTACTCAATAATGACAACTATTCACACATTTATGACCCATTTTCTATACTCTTCTACAATCCGAGTGTTTCAACCTACCAATACTTCAAACAACATGGAAAGGTCATAAAACTCACCTTAATGATTGAGGAATAAGCCTTGAATGGTAATACACCTCTTGCACCAAAACCCTATTTCAATTCTCTTGGGATTTCTTGGTTTGAATGGCTTTAATGGGGTTTCATACACTTGATTCTCCTCAATTCTTGTTGTTGATCTTTGATTTCTATTGTTTTCTTATGGATGAGGTATATGAAATGTTCTACAGGCTTCTTGAGTTGTGGAGATGGAAAATGAAATGAATTGAAATGAAGGAGAGGTCCCTTATATAATTTAAGTTCGAACCCCGATCGGGAATATACAGACCAACATACGGTCCGTATAATTTTCACTGACCGTATGTTTGGACCGTATATTTGGTCCAGTGAAACATATCATTCTGGGCTGGATCTACGGCTGGACATAAGGTCCGTAGATTTTATACGGCCAGTATGTCTGGTCGTATGTTTGCCCAGTTTTTCGAGACTTGTTCTCGTCGACTCGTTTGATCTCCGATCCTTATGGAACCTTCTTAACACTTGTTAAACACTTCATTAACATTCTAAGGGACGTTATAACTCTTCCTCAAGGTATCATTATAACGTTGTTAACTCAATACTCGAAATTCTTTTCCGATACACAACATGTGACTCGCTTTCCTCAACAACTTTCTTCTTACCTCGAATGCCTTGGAAATCTTAGTTAGGACCATTAAGGTATTTCTTGCTCGTCAAAAAACGTATACATTATACCCCGATGGCCTTTAACCCCGGG
>NC_081348.1:1548940-1631463 GCF_029784015.1 Lycium ferocissimum
CCTTGTCCAGACCATGGCACAGTCATAATTTCCTTAGAGGATTATAGACGAGTCCTGTACATAGTGTATCTGTGTGATAGCCTTTCCGGTTTGTATATGTCTGTTTGGGTACTGTTGACTTTTTACGATCATAGCAGCCTCGTCGGCTTGCTCAGTTGTGTATACATGGTTTGGGTATGTGTGCCTTGTTCAGACGAGATAGCAGTATTATATATATATATATATATATATATATATATATATATATATATATATATATATATATATATATATATATCGGTTGCGGCCTCGTCGGCTTGTTGGTATGGTTTGTGTGTAGGCAGGCCCTATCGGCCTAAGTTGAGGGTTAGTCCTCTAGAGTTACAGATTCAGAGTGGTTCGCTCGGGTCTAGTATGGCATCGAGTGTCGGTTACGCCTCTCCGAATTTGGGGCGTGATAATCTTGGTATCAGACCAGGTCTATCCTAGGAAGTTTATAAGCCGTGTTTAGTAGAGTCTTGTTTATAGATCTGTTGTGCACCACATCATATAAACAGGAAGCTATAGGGTATTTAGGAATTGGTTATCCTTTTTTCAAATCTAAATCGTGTTACAGAGCCAAGTTATAGGAGATTTGGGTTAAACTTAACCTTCCATGTTTGTACACAGCTATGCCGGTGACTAAGAAGACTGTAGCTAGACGAAGAGTTAATACGACAGCTGGTGAGGGAAATAGTAGGGCACACTCGGCTGCTGAGGGCTAGGGTAAGACCCTATCCCAGCTATCATCGATGACTACACCACTCGAGGAGCTTCCGAGGGAGGTAACACCTCTAGTACCCCCTCCTGCAATGACAGACCAGGATCTTAGGAATGTGGTGCACTTATTGACTTAGCTTGTGGCGACACAGAGACAGCCGAGAGTACCTGCTGGTACAGTAGCCACTGATGGTTCCAGAAGTTCTAGGGTTCGTGAGTTCCTAGCACTTGACCCCCCAGAGCACTCAGGGGTTAGGAGGGATGAGGATCCACAGAACTTCATCGATAAGCTTCAACATATTTTCAGGGTCATGCATGCTACCGAGACTGAGGCAACAGAGTTTGTGGCTTTCAGGCTTCGTGATATAGCCATCTTATGGTATGAGAGGTGGGAGCATGCCAGAGGTCCTGAGGCACCTCTAGCGCGTTGGTCTGAGTTTTCAGAGGCCTTTCTTGATCATTATTTGTCGTTGGAGATACAAGAGGCGAGGGTAGATCCGTTTTTGACTATCCAGCAAGATAGTTCTAGTGTTCGTGATTATTGCCTCTAATTTGATTCCTTGGCTAGATATGCTCCATCCTTCTTTGATTCGTCGAGGGCCAGGATTCACAGGTTCATAGCGAGTTTTCACCCTGATTATGTTGAGGCCTGTACTACTGCGGTGGTGAGTGATAGTATGGACCTTGCTCGTATTCTGGCATTCAAGCAGAACTTCGAGGATCGTAGACGTTAGCCGTAGGCGACTGAGAGGGTAGAGAGGGAGCATCACAAGAGGGCTAGGGCTTCTGGTCAACATGATTATAGTAGGGGGAGTTTCAGACCCCAGTACCAGGGTAGGTCATTTAGGCCATCACCAGCTCAGTCTCAGGGATACAAATCAGGGTATTATATCCCATCTGGACTAGGTGAGAGTTCTCGTACATCCGGGTCACAACAACAGAGGGGTCTAGGGCAGGCAAGATCACTACCATAGCCGTGTGGAAATTGTGGTAGAGCGCACTATGGGCGATGTCAGTATGGGTCACGGGCTTGTTATACTTGTGGCAGCCCAGATCATTTCATGAGGGACTGCCCACGGGGGGACCCTGCGGTATGGCGCGGCCGACGGGTTCTATCGCCGGGGTCGTCGACATCAGGCGTGAGTCCCTGCGGGCGCGGGTCTCGGTCTTTCGACGGTGAGCGAGAGGTGAGGGTGAAGCACGGTGAGGCGGTGCTCAGAACTGCATCTATGCTTTTGCAGGTCGTCAAGACTTGGAGTCCTCACCAGACGTTGTGACAGGTACATTGACAGTCTGTTCATATAATGTTTACGCTTTGATAGATCTGGGGTCCAATTTATCCTATGTCACTTCATTTATTGCGGGAAAATTCGATATAGCGCCAGAGTCGTTGAGTGAGTCATTTTCTATGTCTACACCTATTGGTGAACCTGTGATTGCTAGAAAGATTTATCGTGGTTGTTCTATAGTTTTTTGTGGTCGTCAGACCATAGCAGATCTTATAGAATTACAGATGGTCGATTTTGACGTCATTATGGGTATGATTAGTTAGCTTGTGTTTATGCTAATGTGGGATATTGGATGAAGATTGTCACATTCCACTTCTCGGGGGAACCAGTCCTGGAATGGAAAGGTAATACGGCTTCGCCGAGGGGTAGGTTTATTTCCTATCTCAAGGCGAAGAAGATGATTTCGAAGGGTTGTGTCTATTATATAGTTCGAGTTCAGAATGCAGAAGAAGAACCGCCAACTCTTCAGTCCATTTTCGTAGTTAACGAGTTCCCAGATGTGTTCCCAGATGAGCTTCTAGGCCTCCCACTAGAGCGAGAAATTGACTTCTCTATAGATATACTACTGGGTACTTAGCCGATATCCATCCCTCCTTATAGGATGGCCCCTGCTGAGTTGAAGGAGTTGAAGGGATAGTTGAAGGATCTCTTTGGAGAAGGGCTTTATCAGACCTAGTACGTCACCGTGGGGAGCCCCAGTGTTGTTCGTGAGAAAGAAGGATGGTTCGCTACGGATGTGTACCGACTATAGGCAGTTGAATGAGGTGACGATTAAGAACAAATACACACTTCCGAGAATAGATGATTTATTTGATCAGTTGCAGGGTGCTAGATATTTCTCAAAAATAGATTTGAGGTCAGGATATCACCAGGTCAGGATCAGAGGGAAGGATATTTTGAAGACAGCATTTAGGACCAGATATGGTCATTTTGAGTTTCTTGTAATGTCTTTCGGGTTGACTAATGCACCAGCAGTGTTCATGGAGTTGATGAATAGCATATTCAGACCCTTCTTATATCTATTCGTGATAGTCTGTAGTGATGATATTCTGGTTTATTCTTGATAAGAGACTGAGCATGCAGATCATTTGCATCCGGTACGCAGAGTTCTTTCGGGTCAAAAGCTGTATGCGAAATTCTCCAAATGTGAGTTCTGGCTAAACTTTGTGGCTTTCCTAGGGCATATTATTCCAGATGAGGGAATCAAAGTGGATACTCAGAAGCTAGAAGCTGTGAAGACATGGCATCTACCCACGACACTGACAGAGGTTCATAGTTTTCTGGGTCTAGTAGGGTATTATAGAAGATTTGTAGAGGGCTTCTCTTCTCTTTCTGCTCCATTGACGAACTTGTCTCAGAAGGCAGCCAAGTTTCGATGGACAGACGCTTGCCAGCGAGGCTTTCAAGAATTGAAGGATAGGTTAACTTCAGCGCCAGTTCTGACACTCCAAAGGGGTCTGAGGGTTATGCTATCTATTATGACGCTTCAGGGGTCGGATTGGGTTGCGTATTGATGCAGCACGTCAAGGTGATTGCTTACACTTCTAGACAGCTCAGGAAGCACGAGAAGAACTACCCGACCCACGATCTTGAGTTAGCAGCCGTGATTCATGCACTTAAAATATGGAGATATTACTTATATGGCGTTCACGTTGACATCTATACAGATCATAAAAGTTTTTAGTACGTCTTTAAGCATAAAGAGTTGAACTTGCGGTAGAGGCGGTGGTTAGAATTCTTTGAAAAATTATGATATTGATATTCTGTACCACCCAGGGAAGGCGAATGTAGTAGCAGATGCTCTCAGCCACAAATCTATATGTAGTTTGGCATCATGCGGGCTAGAAAAAGGGAACTGGCTCATGAGCTTCTTTAGTTAGCCAATTTGGGGGTCAGGGTGATAGACTCAGGGGATGCAGGAGTTACTATTCAGAATACAGCGACATCATCCTTAGTAGTCGAGGTGAAAAGGCATCAGTATGAAGACCTTTCATTGACCCATTACAGGGATACAGCTCCGCAAAAGAAGAAATTGCCATTCAAGATTACTGGAAATTGAGTCCTTAGGTATCGAGGCAGGTTGTGTGTTTCTGACATTGCAGGGTTACATCAGCAGATTTTAGCGGAGGCTCATTGTTCCCACGATTCTGTCCAACCAGGGTCAACAAAGATGTACCATGACATCAAAGAGGTTTATTGGTGGAATGGAATAAAGAACGATATAGCAGAGTTTGTAGCACAGTGTCCTAATTGTCAACAAGTGAAGATGGAACATCAGAAGCCCGGCGGATTATTGCAAGCTATGGAGATTTCGATTTAGAAGTGGGAAGCAATCAATATGGATTTTATTACAGGCTTACCCCGTTCTCAGTGTAAGTTTGATTCTATATGGGTAATTATTGATAGACTGACTAAATCAGCTCATTTTCTGCCGGTCAGGACTACTTACTCAGCCGAGGATTATGCGAAGCTTTATATTAAGGAGATAGTCCGACTTCATGGTGTTCCTGATTCTATTATCTTCGACAGGGGTGCACAGTTTATAGATAACTTCTGGAGATCTTTTCAGGAGGGTTTGGGGAATCAAGTGAGACTTAGCACGACATTTCACCCCCAGACAGACGGACAGGCTGAGTGTACCATTCAAACCCTCGAGGATATGCTACGGGCATGTGTGATTGACTTCAAAGGTAGCTGGGATGATCATTTACCGCTTATTGAGTGCGCTTATAATAATAGTTATCATTCCAGTATTCAGATGGCCCCGTATAAGGCTTTATATGGACAAAAATATAGATCACCAATCGGATGGTTCGAGGTTGGAGAATATAAGATGATAGGGCCATACCTAATTCAGCAGGCGGTTGATAAGGTTAAGCTTATTCAGGAAAGGCTATTGGCAGCCCAGAGTCACCAGAAGTCTTATGCAGATAATCGACGATGAGATTTGGAGTTTCAGGTAGACGACTGGGTATTCTTAAAGGTATCACCTATGAAAGGTCTAATGAGATTCGGCAAGAACGGCAAGCTTAGCCCTAGGTACATCGGGTCTTACAGAATCATACAAAGAGTGGGTCAGGTAGCCTATGAGTTAGATCTCCCTTAAGATTTAGAGTCAGTCCATCCGGTCTTCCACATATCGATGCTTTGTAAGTGTATTGAAGACCCTTCGAGAGTGGTACCCATTGATGACATTTAGGTTATCGAGCAACTATCATATGAAGAGGTTCCCATTGCCATCCTAGATAGACAGGTTCGGAGATTGAGGACTAAGGATGTAGCTTCAGTTAAAGTCCTTTGGAAGAACAGGAATATCGAGGAAATGACTTGAGAAGATGAAGAAGATATGCAATCTAGATATCTGCATTTATTTCTACTCCCAGAGGAGGTTCAGGCAGAGACACCGTTACTTTCAGGTGCGTAGTGTTTCATTCCTTATGATTATTGGTCGTGTGAGGTCATTGTTGTATTGCCTGTTGTGGCCCTGTGTGGCGTTATATATTATGGGTTGTTGTTGTGACAGGTTGGTAGTGGTATAGTTACAGGGGAAACTCTACCAAATTTTTTATAGAATTCCTGAGAGTTTAACATTCGAGGACGAATGTTTCTAAGGGGAGAAGGGTGTTACACCTCGAAAAATTTAGCGTCATTTGCGTCGTAAAAAAACTAACATAAGCTCAGAGAGGTCATGAAACCCTTATAAGGTTAAGGAATACTTTTAATAAGTGTTAAGCAGGTGTCTAAAGATTCCGGGATCAAGGGAATCGAAGAAATTAGGTTTGTCAAAATTTTGGAAAAACTTAGCGAAATTTGGGACAGGAAATTCTGGTCCAACTTTAGAGAGGCATATCTCCTAAAATGTGAGGAGTTATGGAATGCATAGCTAATGTAAATTGAAGTTCATAGAGTCTTCTTTCCAATGCAACTGACAGATCGCAAATCCGAGATGTACAGTGGAAGATATGGCCTGTACAAAATTATGCGATTCCTCTGTGCAATTGACGGTTGCAAATCGACGGCTCGTCGACATGTTGACTGTCCGTCGATGCTGCCATCGAAGTAAGGCAGTGGAAATTATTTTCTTGCTATAAATAGAAGGGGCCACGACTTGGGGCTCAGTATTCATCAAAAATCAGATCCCTAAAGCCTCTACAAGCTCTCCCAACCATCTCTAAACATTCATAAACATCCTAAACCATTTCAAGAAGAGATCAAGCCATAAGATCTCCAGCTAGTTCATAGATAGTGGTTGTTCTTGATTCTACTTGAAGTTGTGGTGAATTTGGTCTTGAGGAAAGTTGTGTGTCGCTAAAGTTTTTCAAGTATAAGGTATGTTCTTCACTTTATTACTTGTGTTAAGTTGATTTGAGGGTTAAACAAGTCTTATAAGTAACGGAAATCATGGTATAAAGATTGTGAGTTGGCATGTTGGTGTTGTTGGCTTAGGTTTTGAATTTAAAAAGAAGTTTTGGATGGATTTGAGTCTAGTTTGAAGGTAATCTCTTGATTATTGAATTGTTGATGTTGTTAATGATGTTTGGGAGTCGTTTTGAGTTGGAGGAATTAGATGGTATAGGGGAAATGCTGCCCAAATTTCGTTAACTTACCTAGTAGTTTGGTTTGACCTTATAAGCGTTTCAAGGACTTAACCCTAGTATGAATCATCTTGAATGTAGATTTGCAAGCTCGGAAGGATAAACGTTGAGTGATTAAGTAAGCGCCGAGGTATGTCAAGGTTGTTCCCTCTTTTCTTGGTATGATTCGATATATAGTAAGAACGTAATGAACCTTGCGACTAGAGATGTGAAATGTAGAGCTTGTCATATTGCTGCATAGCTTCCGAATGTTATGTTATTCCTTCTGAGGGGCCATATCCCTTCCCTATGCTCTTGAACTTATAGACAGACAGAAGAGAAATATTAATGTATCGGTATTTTTCAGCACATGCATGATATACATATATTACCTTTAGCCTGGCCATTTAGTCAGTGAGACATCTTATTTAGCCTGACCACTTGGTCAGTAAGATATTTTATTTTGCCTGGCCGACTGGCTAGTGAGACAGATTCGCCTGGACGATGGGACAGTGAGATTTTACACTGGTCAGTAAGACAGATTCGCCTAGCCACTTGGTCAGTGAGATATATGATACTCTTTTGCATTGCATTTCATATGAGATAGATCAGAGAGATACCCAAGGCATTCCTTGGCCTCCATATTGTGTTGTTTCCAGTTCAGTTTCAATTATCTGTTGCCTTACATACTGTTACATCTTGGGAATTTTGAGTTGTTGCATTATGATCCTAGACTAACGTATGCCTAAAGTATTTGATAACTTTAAGTGCGTACCATTAAGATTTTGAAGTCATATGAATCGGTGGAATTAAGTTCGTCGAAGGAAGTAGAATGTGAGTCATGTTTGGGAAGATTTCGCAACAATTGAGTTATACTTTGTTTAGTAATGACTTGAGGAGGAGCTATAGGGCCCCTTAGATGGTTAATGAAGTGTTACACAAGTGCAAAGGAGGTTTCGTAAGGTTTGGAAGTCAAACGAATCGAAGGGAGAAACTTATCAGATGGGGGAAATTTGACGGACCATTTGACGGACCTTAGGGCATTTGACCGGCCGTCAAATGGTGGAGCACCACCGTGAAACAGTCACAGTGAGGCCAGCTTGGCTGGGCAGTTTAATGGTCCATTTTGACGGACCGTAGCAAGTTTGACGGTCCATTAAAGTGGCCGTCAAAATGCCCGACAGGTTTTTAAGTTACGCTTTATATATTTTGTTTTACCTCATTTGGATTATTTTCCCAAATCAGATCCTAGAGCTCTCCAAAACCCTCACTCCAAGTTCATAAACTAATCCAAGCTAAATCCAATAGAATTAAGAGATTCAAGTGCTAAGAAGCCTACTAGGGTTTGTGAAACTCAAGATTTCCTTTGGTGTTGATGTTGGGGATTTCACTCTAGTGGATTACTTTGATCAAAAGCTTGTTCTTGTGTGATTAAGGTAAGTTTATACATCTATTACATATGGTTAAGGTTGTGTGATTGTTGTACCATTTGATTGAAGGAAGAAAAATGGAAAGAGAGTTCAAGTATGAATTTGAGGATATTATGAGCTATAAGTTAACTTGAATTATGATTCTTAGCATGTTATGAGTATAATCTTGTTGTGGATGGTACTAATGATGTTGAGGAAGTGTTGTATATAAGTATATATGGTGTTGTGTTGTAGTTATTGTTATGGGTTGATTATGAAAAGGAGTTTTGGGGATTGAATGGAGCTTAACTTGAATGAAGTCTCTTAATTATGGTATTGTTAATAATGTCATTGTTGATTGGGAGTTGTTTTGGAATTTGGTAGAAGTAGATGAAATAGGGGAAATGCTGCCCAATTTTTTACTAGCTTACGAATTATACTAGTTTGAACTTAAGAGTGTCTTTGAGACCTAACCTTGGTATGAACCCTCTTGAATGTAGATTTCTCGGGCTTTGGAGGAGAACGTTAAGTAGTTAAGAAGACATAAAGGTATGTAAGGCTAACCCTTCTTTCTTAAGGCATGATTCCATTGTTGTACACCTATTCATGAAATCCATGTCTTCCATGATGACTCCATTTCTAGAAGTGCTAAAGCTCATAGTTCTTGATACTCTCATGATATCATTGATCTCATCCTATGATAGTTGATCTCTAAGGAAAGATATAGTGAAAATGATGATGATGATGTTATATTTTACTTATATATATATATATATATATATATATATATATATATATATATATATATATATACCGAGCCTATATAGCCGGGTACGTTATTTATTGCGTGCACACCACTGATCAGTTGGGTACAGATAACACCGAGCCTTGTTATGGCCGGGTACGAATGACACCAAACCTTGTTATACATGGTATGTATATATATATACTATATATATATATATATATATACTATATATATATATATGTATATGTATGGAAGGTTTTCATTAGAAAAAAAGGGTAAGTAAATATATGATGAATGTCTTAAGAGGTATAAATGGCTCTTCTATCTTATGTTATCCTTCATGCTTTTATCATGTTATTACTTATGCCTTACATACTCAGTACATTGTTCGTACTGACGTCCTTTTGTTTGTGGACGCTGCGTTCATGCCCGCAGGTGGACAGGGAGACAGACTTGACCCTTAGGCTGCTTTATCAGAGATTGTCTAGAGGAGCTCCATTTGATTCGGAGCTGCAGCTGTTGGTACTATTCTTTTGTGTACATATATGGGCATGGCGGGGTCCTGTCCCGTCTTTATGATGTTACATACTCTTTCTAGAGGCTCGTAGATAGTTGTGTATAGCTAGATGTCTCTTAGCCTTGTCGGCTCATATTTTGTATATCATTTTGATAGCCTTGTCGGCTTGTGTATATATATGGGCATAGTTGATGATGTTGATATAAAAGTGCCTTAGCCCGATGAGATTTGTATTATTGATGCATAGGAATTGCGAGTTAGCCATGTGGCTCACCTAGATATGATTGTGAAAGTATGATGAGAGGTGCTCGGTGGGTTAGTTTCGGGTGCCCGTCATGGCCCTCCGGTTGGGTCGTGACAAAAGTGGTATCAGAGCAGTTCATCCTAGGGTGTGTCTACGAGCCGTGTCCAGTAGAGTCTTGTTTATGGGTGTGTTGCGCGCCACACTTATAAATAGGAGGCTGCGGGCATTTAGGAATGAATGACCTTTTTTCTTCATAGATCGTGCGATAGAGCCATGATATAAGGATTTCTCTTTTCTTAATCGTGTGTTATGTTTTTCAGAGATGCCTGTAAAGAGAAAAGCTACGGCAGCCCAAAAGGGCAAGACAGTGGCAGGAAGGCGGACTGAGAGAGTACCGCCGATAGATATAGAGGAGGGTGAGTCCCAAAATGAGGTTCCATCTCGGTCCTCTCACTCGTTGCCTATTTCAGAGGAGCATGAGGGAGCCTCAGCCCCAGCTCCGACACCCCCAGTTCCTCCACCAGATGCCTCAGGCCAAGAGATGAAAGAGGCCATTCATTTGCTGACTCAGTTAGTCACCGCTCAGGCCCAGTGGCAGGGTACGGGTCATGGTGATAGGGCTGTTAGTGCAAGAGCCCGTGATTTTATTAGCTTGAACCCTCCGAAATTCTTTGGGTCAAAACCGGATGAGGACCCTCAAAGCTTTATTGATGGAATGTTGAGGACACTTCGGTTAATGCATGCTTCGGATGTCGAATCGGTAGAGTTGGCCTCCTATAGATTACGGGATGTTGCGGTTCATTGGTATACGGTTTGGATGTCTTCTAGAGGAGTCAATGCACCTCCTTCGGTATGGCAAGAGTTTATGGATGCTTTCCTCCGACACTACTTGCCGCCGAGGTTCGGCGGGCTAGAGAGCCGAAGTTCCTGAATCTTAGACAAGGAAGTATGAGTGCCCTAGAGTATAGCCTCTGCTTCAATTCTTTGGCTAGGTATGCTCCGGCCATGGTAGCGGATATGGGAGACCGTGTTCATCGGTTTGTGAGTGGCTTAGGGCCACATTTGATGGATAAGTGCTTGACTGCGTCACTTCAAGATGGTATGGATATTTCTCGCATTCAAGCCCATGCCCAGAATTTGGAGGAACAACAACAACAACAAAGAAGTGAGCGTGAGCATGATAGGGGTTATAGTAAGAGGGCTAGATCTTCGGGTCCGACTAGTGAGTTCAGAGGAGGGCAAAGACAGCAGTTTTCTAGGCATTCAGGCCATTCCATGACTAGTGCGCCTCCACGATTTGCGGGCCAGAGATTTGATAGACCTATTCACTCCGGACCGGGTCAGAGTTTCAGAGCTTCGGGTTCTCATTACAGGGGTGACTCGGGCCAGGCAAGACCACCCCTACCACGATGTTCTCAGTGCGGGAAGCTACATTGGGGTCAGTGCCGATTAGGTTCAGATGCTTGTTATGCCTGCGGTCAGCCAGGCCATATGATGCGTGACTGTCCCTCGAGAGGTAGTAGAGGTACGGCTCAGGCCACGGGGTCGGCGGCTCGGGTCTTCATCATCTATACGCCCTCTGGGGCAAGGCTCACAGACACCAGTTAGTCGTGGTAGAGGTAGAGGAGGAGCTCCCAGTTCTAGTGGTCCTCAGCACCGTATTTATGCTCTGGCGGGGCGACAGGATCTTGAGTCCTCCCCTGATGTTGTCACAGGTATATTATCGGTATTTTCTCATGATGTATATGCATTGATTGATCTAGGCTCCACATTGTCATATGTTACTCCTTATATTGCTGGTCGATTTGGGGTAAAACCGGAGTCAATCAAACCTTTCGAGGTATCTACACCCGTTGGTGAACCGGTGATAGCTAGTCGAGTATATAGAAATTGTGTAGTTGTGATTTGTGATCATCGTACTATGGCTGATTTACATGAGTTGAAAATGGTGGATTTTGATGTTATCATGGGCATGGATTGGTTGGCTTCTTGCTATGCCAATGTTGATTGTAGAACAAAAATGGTTCGCTTCCAGTTTTCGGGAGAACCAGCTTTGGAATGGAAGGGAAATACAGCGTCTCCGAGAGGTAGGTTTATTTCCTATCTCAAGGCAAGGAAGATGATTGCTAAAGGTTGTATTTATCATTTAGTCCGGGTTCAAGATATAGAAGCCAAATCGCCGACTCTTCATTCTGTCCATGTAGTGAGTGATTTTCCAGAAGTATTCCCGGATGAGCTTTCAGGCCTTCCCCAGAGCGAGAGATTGATTTTGCTATTGATGTGCTACCGGATACTAAACCCATATCTATTCCTCCTTATAGGATGGCTCCCGCAGAGTTGAAAGAGTTGAAGGAACAATTGAAGGACTTGCTTGAGAAAGGCTTTATTAGGCCTAGTTCATCGCCGTGGGGAGCACCCGTGTTGTTTGTAAGAAAGAAAGATGGCTCCTTGCGAATGTGTATTGATTACAGACAACTGAATAAGGTGACGATCAAGAATAAATATCCACTTCCAAGGATTGATGATTTATTTGATCAATTGCAGGGTGCCAAATGGTTTTCAAAGATAGACTTGAGATTCGGGTATCATCAGGTGAGAGTCAGGGAGGAAGATATTCCTAAGACGGCTTTCAGAATGAGATATGGTCATTTCGAGTTCCGGGTAATGTCATTTGGGCTAACTAATGCACCAGCAATATTCATGGATTTGATGAACAATGTGTTCAGGCCTTTCCTAGACTTGTTTGTGATTGTGTTCATTGATGATATCCTGGTATATTCTCGGTCCGAGGCAGAACATGCAGATCATTTACGTATTGTCCTTAGAGTTCTTCAGGCTCGGGAGCTATTTGCAAAATTTTCAAAGTGTGAGTTTTGGTTGAATTCGGTGACCTTTTTGGGGCATATTATTTCAGCTGATGGTATTCGGGTGGATACCCAAAAGATTGAAGCTGTGAAGACTTGGCCGAGGCCTACGACACCTACGGAGGTTCGTAGTTTTCTGGGCTTGGCCGGTTATTACAGAAGATTTGTAGAAGGCTTTTCTTCTATTTCTGCACCACTAACAAATTTGACTCAGAAATCAGCTAAATTTCAATGGACGGATGCTTGTGAACGCAATTTTCAAGAGTTAAAGAATAGATTAACTTCGGCCCCGGTTCTGACACTTCCAGAAGGATCGGAAGGCTATGTTGTCTATTGTGATGCTTCAGGCGTTGGGTTAGGATGTGTGTTGATGCAGCATGGTAAGGTGATTGCTTATGCTTCAAGGCAATTGTGGAAACATGAGAAAAACTATCCAACCCATGATCTTGAGTTAGCTGCGGTGATTCATGCATTGAAGATGTGGAGACATTATTTGTATGGTGTTCATGTTGATATTTATACGGATCACAAGAGCCTTTAGTATATTTTCAAGCAAAAAGAATTGAATTTACGGCAAAGGCGATGGTTGGAGTTGTTGAAAGATTATGATGTTAACATTCTATATCATCCCGGGAAGGCGAACGTTGTGGCTGATGCTCTTAGCCGTAGATCTATGGGTAGTTTATGTGATGTTCAGCCAGAGAAAAGAGAGTTAGCTCGTGAGCTCCAGCAGTTAGCTAGCCTAGGAGTTCGGGTAATGGACTCGGGCAATATGGGAGCTACCATTCAGAATTCAACTGTCTCGTCACTAGTAGTTGAGGTGAAAGAGCGCCAGTATGAGGATCCCATACTAGTTCATTACAGAAATACACTTCCTCAGAAGAAAAAGTCATCCTTTGAGATTTCTGGAGATGGAGTTCTCCGATGTCGAGGCAGGTTGTGTGTTCCCGATGTTGCAGGATTACGTCATCAGATTTTGAAAGAAGCCCATTGTTCCCGTTATTCTGTTCATCCCGGAGCAACGAAAATGTACCATGATCTTAAATCCATATATTGGTGGAATGGAATGAAGAAAGACATAGCGGAATTCGTGGCTCAATGTCCTAACTGCCAGCAGGTGAAGATTGAGCATCAAAAGCCCGGTGGATTGTTGCAAGCTATGGAAATTCCGACTTGGAAATGGGAAGTGATTAATATGGATTTCATCGCAGGCTTACCTCGTTCTCAGCATAAGTATGATTCTATATGGGTAATTGTGGATAGACTTACGAAGTCAGCTCATTTCCTACCAGTCAGAACTACATACGTAGCTGAAGATTATGCAAAGCTTTATGTCAAAGAGATAGTACGACTCCATGGTGTCCCAGTATCTATTATTTCCGATAGAGGGACACAGTTTACAGCCAATTTCTGGAAGTCTTTTCAAGAAGGTTTGGGGACTCAGGTGAGTCTTAGTACAGCATTTCATCCACAGACTGATGGACAAGCTGAGCGTACCATCCAGACTCTCGAGGATATGCTACGGGCGTGTGTGTTGGATTTTGGAGGTAGTTGGGATGATCACTTACCGCTTATTGAGTTTGCTTATAACAATAGTTATCATTCCAGCATCCAAATGGCCCCGTATGAGGCTTTATATGGGCGCAAGTGCAGATCGCCAATTGGGTGGTTCGAAGTGGGAGAAACTAAACTAATAGGGCCAGACTTGATCCAGCAAGCCATAGAAAAGGTCAAGCTTATACAAGATCGATTATTAATAGCTCAGAGTCGTCAGAAATCCTATGTAGATAATCGTCGACGAGACTTAGAGTTCCAAGTGAAGGACTGGGTATTCTTGAAGGTGTCGCCAATGAAGGGCGTCATGAGGTTTGGTAAGAAGGGCAAGCTTAGTCCTCGGTATATTGGGCCTTATGAGATTGTACGCAAGGTAGGCCAAGTGGCTTATGAATTAGATCTACCTTCGGATTTGGAGTCAGTCCATCCGGTTTTCCATGTATCGATGCTTCGTAAGTGCATTGGAGATCCTTCCAGAATTGTACCAGTAGATGATGTCCAAGTCACCGAGCAATTGTCTTACGAAGAAGTTCCCATTGCCATTCTAGATAGACAAGTTCGGAGACTCAGAACCAAAGATGTAGCTTCAGTTAAAGTCTTATGGAGAAATAATAATAGAGAGGAAATGACTTGGGAAGCTGAGGAAGATATGAAGTTCAGGTATCCACATTTATTTCCACCCCTAGAGGAGACTCAGGCAGAGACGCCATTGTCCTTAGGTATGTAATGCTTTCTTTCGATGATTTCTTGGTCGTGTGTGGCCATTGTTGTTGTTGTTGTAGCCCTGTGAGGCGATATATTTTGGGTTGTTGTGATAGGATGGTAGTGGCATATTACAGGGGAAACTCTGGCGAAATTTTTGTAGAATCCCTAAGAGTCTAACATTCGAGGACGAATGTTCCTAAGGGGGGGAGAATGTTACATCTTGGAAATTTTGAGTTGTTTGCATTATGAGTAGACTAATGTAAGCCTAAAGTGGACATGAAGTCCTTATGAGATTAAGGAGAGTATTTGATAACTTTAAGTGCGTACCATAAGATTTTGAAGTCATATGAATCGGTGGAATTAAGTTCGTCGAAGGAAGTAGAATGTGAGTCATGTTTGGGAAGATTTCGCAACAATTGAGTTATACTTTGTTTAGTAATGACTTGAGGAGGAGCTATAGGGCCCCTTAGATGGTTAACAAAGTGTTACACAAGTGCCAAGAAGGTTCCATAAGGATTGGAAGTCAAACGAATCGAAGGGAGCAACTTATCGGATGGGGGCAATTTGACGGACCATTTGATGGACCGTAGGGCATTTGATGGCCCGTCAAATGGTGGAGCACCACCATGAAATAGTCACAGTGAGGCATGTTTGGCTGGGCAATTTGACGGTCCATTTGACGGACCGTAGGAATTTTGACGGTCCGTCAAAGTGGGCGTCAAAATGCCCGACGGGTTTTTAAGTGACGCTTTATATATTTCGTTTTACCTCATTTGGATTCATTATTTCCCCAAATCAGATTCTAGATCTCTCCAAAACCCTCTCTCCAAGTCTATAAACTAATCCAAGCTAAATCCAAGAGAATCAAGAGATTCAAGTGCTAAGAAGCTTACTAGGGTTTGTGAAGCTCAAGATTTCCTTTGGTGTTGATGTTGGAGACTTCACTTTAGTGAAGTAAGTTGATCCAAGACTTGTTCTTATGTGATTAAGGTAAGTTTTTACATCTCTTGCCTATGGTTAAGGTTGTTTGATTATTGTACCATTTGGTTGAAGGAAGAAATATGAAAATAGAGTTCAAGTATGAATTTGAGGATATTATGAGCTATAAGTTAACTTGAATTATGATTCTTGGAATGTTATGAATATAATCTTGTTGTGGGTGGTACTAATGATGTTGAGGAAGTATTGTATATAAGTGTATATGGGGTTGTGTTGAGATTATTATTATGAGTGATCTTGAAAAGGAGTTTTGGGGATTGAATGAAGCCTAACTTGAATGAAGTCTCTTAATTATGGTATTGTTAATAATGTCGTTGTTGTTTGGGAGTTGTTTTGGAATTTGGTAGAAGTAGATGAAATAGGGGAAATGCTGCCCAATTTTCGCTAGCTTACGAATTATACTAGTTTGAACTTAAGAGTGTCTTTGAGACCTAACCTTGGTATGAACCCTCTTGAATGTAGATCCTTCGGGCTTTGGAGGAGAACGTTAAGTAGTTAAGAAGACATAAAGGTATGTAAGGCTAACCCTTCTTTCTTAAGGCATGATTCCATTGTTGTACACCTATTCATGAAATTCACCATGTCTTCCATGACGCCTCTATTTCTAGAAGTGCTAAAGCTCATAAGTCTTGATACTTTCATGATATCGTTGATCTCATCCTACGATAGTTGACCCTTTAAGGAAAGATATAGTGATGATGATGATGATGTTGATGATACTTAGGTACTCCATATATATATATATATATATATATATATATATATATATATATATGGCTATTATGTAACACCGAGCTATGTGGCCGGGTATGATATCTATTGTGTGCACACCACGACGTTGGGTACGGATAATACCGAGCCTTGTTAGGGTCGGGTATGTATAACACCGAGCCTTGTTATGGACGGGTATGTATGACGCCGATCCTACATGGTCGGGTATTGTACTACTACATGTATATGTGTATGTATGGAAGGTTTTCATTAGAAAAGGGGTAAGTAAGTTTGATGTAACATCTTAAGAGATATAAGTGGCTCTCCTATCTTATGTTAACCTTTATGCTTTTACCATGTTATTACTTATGCCTTACATACTCAGTACATTGTTCGTATTGACGTCCTTTTATTTGTGGACACTGCGTTCGTGCCCGCAGGTGGACAGAGAGACCAACTCGGCCCTTAGGTTGGTTTATCGAGAGATCTGCCCTTAGCGAACATCTGTGTATAGCTCATATTTTTTTAGGAGCTCCATTTGATTCGGAGACATTGCTGCAGCTGTCGGCTTGTGTTGGTACTATTCTTTTGTATTATTGATACATATATGGGCATGGCGGGGTCCTGTCCCGTCTTTATGATGTTACATACTCTTTCTAGAGGCTCGTAGACAGTTGTGTATAGCTAGATGTCTCTTAGCCTTGTCGGCTCATATTTTTGTATATCATTTTGTTAGCCTTGTCGGCTTGTGTATATATATGGGCATAGTTGATGATGTTGATATAAAAGTGTGACTACAATAGCTCATCGTCTTGATTAGTTGTGTGTGTGTATGTATATATATATATATATATATATATATATATATATATGATGCACTTGTTGGAATTGCGAGCCTTAGCCTAATGTGGCTAAGTAAAAAGGTGAAGCCTTTATGATATTGAGAGCTTAAGGATGGATTTCATGCTTATATACTTGTTCTTGACTTGACGTATGCCATATTCATACTTTATACGTATTTCATACATACTATTTGAGGATATGATTAGGAGTCCGAAGGGATCTAGTTCCGGACGAGTGATGATGTTTTAGCGCATTCTATTGTCAAATGGGTCCGGTCGACTAAGTGAAAGGTTATTGAGACATGATATGTGGTAACCGTGATCTGAGGACTTTCCGGAGCGGTGGTATATGGGCCTCATGAGCCCCCCATGGGCCACGATTTCACTGACATCCGAACGTGTGTATATCAGGATACGAAACAGAGGCCTTCCATTGCATTGCATTTGCATCACATGCGTTCATTCTTTATGCTGTTTGTTGTGGATATTCATGTTGACTTGCCTTATTTTGGTATTTACTTGTTATGTGAGTTAAACTGGTTAATATATGGTTATCCTATGCTCGAACTAATGATAAATAAGTATGGGTGTGTTTAATGGAAAAGATCTTCCGAATTCGGAATAAGACATGCCTAAAGACTTGGTGAGATCATGGGATTAGAAGCTTCATTAGGCTTATTAACTGACAACCTTCATAATCAGTTAAGGTTAACTAGTAATAACAAATTGTATATGCTAGGTATGTGGTAGCTCCAACTATTCTAATGGTAACATAAAGCATGGGAAGGGTTTAGCATAATTGTGTTGAATTCCGTATATATGATATCTCCTTCTTGCATCTCTTGTACTAATCTTGGTTACGCAAAGTGGTAAGTGGTTGTCGGCCAGTCCTCATTTTCGTATCAACTAGGGTCGGTCAGCGATCTTTGTTGAGTACCGTTGTTTTGTACTCACGCTACACTTGCTGCATCTTTTTATGGTGCAGGTTTGATTGGGTTCGGGTCTGACGTTCGGGATATGATTCGAGATTCTGTTCAGGACCTTCAGGGAGAGCTAACTATACAGCGTGTGGCCCCCGATTTTCTCCTCTTTTGAGTTACTTCATGCTGTCTAATTCTTACTTGGACAATTTGTAATATTGAGTTGTTTAAATGGTTAGGGAAACTCTGTAGTGCTCATGTACACTTATGACCACGTTTTGGGGGTATGTTTAGTTTTCTTAAGTTTCGCTTGTTGTATAAATTGTATTGAATTTGATTTGTTTTAATAAGAAATGATTATCGCTTTTATCCTGATTTTAAATTGATTTAATTGTGTTCGGGGTTTGGCTTTCCTATTGCTGGGGAAGAATAGGAGTCATCATAACCTTGCATTTTGGGTCATGACAGGTATTTTTCATACTATTACTCAAAACTCGAATTTCTATTGGTTCCTAGCATAAATTTTCAAAAGAAATCAAAAAGAATTTCTTCAAAATCAAGAGTTCTACATTTGTTGCAATTCAACAATTTGGGATTCTTGGTGGTATATAAAGAACCCCATCTTCTTCATTTGAACAAGTCTTCATTGAAGCATAAAACCTAAAAAATTCGATTTATTAGGGATTTGGCTTTGCGCCGAGACCTTTGCGTAGTTGAATTTGATTTTTTAAGTCTAAAATTTTCTTGTCTCTATGTGTGGCTAACTGTTCGTGGAGTGGTAAGGAGCTCAAAGGATCCCTTCATTTCCAACGCTCAACCAGGCTGCCCAAAGAAAGGTAATTTTACTTCCTTTCCATTTAATTTCTGCAATTTCGTGTTTTTATATGTTTTTTTGGTTGTTTAGCTTAGTTATTTGTTATTTATTTTAACTTAAGAGATTATGTACGTGAATAGTAGTTGTGTTATAGTTTGTGTACTTAGCTTATCTTAGCATTAACTAGTTTACGTAACGATCCAGCAGGCAGTTTTGAGAACCAATGCTCTATTTTGCATGTCTTTTATTCCAGAATCTCCGTAATAATTATTGTGACTTGTTTACCAAATTTGAAGACAAACTGATAACATTTGGTTTAATTTGGGAGAAGGTTTTATTTGGAAATTTTGGTGTATTTAATTATCTGGATTAATTGATCGTTAGGGGAAAACGTGCTCTAATTGGCGATCTGAAGCTTCCGTTGGATTTGTAATATTATTTATGACCTGTAGAAATTGACAGAGCTAATTTTAGAGTTCGTTTGTTTGGTTTTATAAAATTAAGTCAGTTTTAGCATTTATATGTCTATTTATGGTGAAAAGATGGTCATGGGAAGAAATAAGACCGGTATTGGAAATTTGTTGGTTCCTTCGTATTGATATTTATGACTTGTGGAAATGGATGGCTTGATTCCCGAAGCTTTCGGGTCAGTTATGCATTAGGAAAAGAATATTTTAAAAACCAAATGAGAATGGTTGACCAAAGTCAACACCGAGTGTAAATGAGTCTTTTTCGAAGTTTCGTCAATCCCATTAGGTCCAGAATATGATTTATGACTTAGTCTAGTCGTTGGTTTGGTTACTGAGAGGTTTAGGTGCGATTTAGGTGAATGGTTGAGAAACTAGCTTTCAAGCATGGTCAAAATCAGGTTTAGACAACCCCGTGTCAATGTTTTGAAAGTTCCAACAAGTTCATATGATGATTTTGGACTTTTCAGCAAGTTTTGGCGAGATTCTGATGAGTATCGGATGGATTTGGGTTGTGTTGCGCTCGTGTTTTAAGTTTCAGCATCGTTTCTTTGGCCATAAAGCGTACCATATTGAGCAAATGACCTTTGATTTGTGTTTCGATTGAACCATTAGATCCATATTGTGATTACGGAACCATAGCAAAAAGAATCGTCGAATTTGGACATCGTATGAGGGAGTTATGGCCATTTTAGTGTCAGAGAAATTGCTGGTTTCTGGTGTGGTCGCAAATGCGGAGGTTGCAAATGCGAAGATCCAGTCACAAATTGTTACACCCCGTAGTTCCGTACGTGGAAATTTATAAGTGTTGGACGTTCTAAGTATGAATACTGGAGTTCCCTTCAAGGATATATGATATTATACGAACTAATCCTATGATCATGACGGTTTACGTTCATATAATAAGCTATGGGAAACGCCGGGACCAAGCAAATCGAAGAAAATAAATTTGTCGAAAACATGGAAAAAAGTTGACAGAATTTTGGACAGAATTTTGGGTCAACTTTGGAGGGGTATATCTCCTAGTATATTAGGAGTTTTAAGGTGTTTCGAAAGCCTAAAATGAAGTTTGTCGAGTCTAGTTTCAAACGCAACAAATCACTCATCGATACGACATCATAATAGAGAGTTATGGACGTTACAAGTTAGGCTAACAGAGTAGAAACGCGTACTACAGTAACTGCTACAGTGACCGAGTTGCTATAGCATTGCTACATTAACTACTACAGTGACCCCCTGAATTTAGAACTTTATAAAAGGGGCAAAACCCCATTGTTTCACAAAAAATTAGATTTTAGAGCTCAACACATAGAGGGTCATTTTGGTCATAAAAAGTTGAGAGAATTGAGTGATTTTAGCTAATCAAGGCTCGGGTGGTGCATAGTTGTCATTATAGCATCATTTTGCGGTAGAGTTTGGCTTAAATTCAAGGTGGAGAAGTGAATATATAGCAATATTATCGGGAGAAAGGTATGAATCTCTTATTATTAATGTTAATCTTGGTTTATTTACGGAGATAGAACTGTCAAATAGCCGTATAATGGTTTTGTTGGTGGAAATATGGGATAAACCCCATATGGGATGTTTATGGAGTATTTTGGTATTGAGAATATTATGATTGATGTTGGTATTGTTGTTGTTGTTGTTGGTTGTTAAATTGAGATTTCGGGCTAAGCATATAAACAGGGGAGATACTGCCAAAATTTCGGCAGATTCTAGAAAGATTTATTTGAAGGATTAAGACAAGCGTATAAAGGTGAGTCTAACAATAGTATAACTTTTCTTCAATATAGATTTATGAGCCTGGGAGGACAAGCATTGAGTAGTTAACGTTAAGGCGACCAAAAAGGTATGTTAAGGCTAGTACCTTTCTTTCAAAAGGTTTGATTCCTATGCTATGATTCCATATATGTTTCCATAACATTCTTACTTCCAAAATTTAGAAGTTCATGATTTTTAAAAGCTTTTTATGATACTAAGGATGAGTTGTTTTCTATGATGATGATGATTTTAATTCTAGAAATTCCGAAGCTATGATTTGAGAGCATTATGAGATTATTGAGCCATTCCATGAATCCCTTGATCTTACTTATTGTTGATGGTCTCACATCCTGTTACTCATTCCTTTGAGGTGAGATATAGCGAAAATAATGATTCTATTTTTAATGCTATCTAAGTTCATGATTCTCAAGACTCCCATGACATCGTCGACTTCACCCTACGATAGTTGATCTTCTAAGAAAGGATATAGTGATAATGATAATGCTAATGATGATGTTGATTTCATTTTTGTATTTTTATGTATATGTATGTATGTATGCATTGCACCCCCCACTGATCAGTTGGGTATAACGAGGAGTCCCGAAAGGGTCGTGTATGGATAACAACGAGTCCCGAAGGGCCATGTACGGATAACAACGAGTCCCGAAATGGCCGGGTACGGATGACGCCGAGTCTCGAAAGGGCCGGGTACGGATATGACAGATGTATGTATAGTAAATGTATGTGAATGCATATGTATGTATGTTATGTATGGATGTGTATGAAATGTTTTTTCCTGTAGATGAGTTGTTTACATGACAAAGATCTTAAGAAGAGTACAAGGTATAATTACTTACTTTATCTTATGTTGTCTTCATTTTGATATCATACTACTATTTATGGCTTACATACTCAGTACATTGTTCGTAACGACGTCCCTTCTTGTGGACGCTGCGTTCATGCCCGCAGGTGCAAGTAGACGAGACGAGAATCTTCCGCAGTAGGCTGCTTTCAGGTACCAGTTTTGATTGGTGGGCTCCATCTCTTCTTGGAGCATTGCCGAGTTTGAGTTGTATATGTTTTTTTTGTGACAAGAGGGTATGTCGGAGGCCCTGTCCCAACTTGTGTACTTTAGTCATGTTCATAGAGGCTTTGCAGACAGATTCCTGTGTACAGCTCAGTTATGTCTTGTTAGTGGATATGTGGACGCTGCTGGCCCATTACGTATATATGTATGCATGATTTTATATTCATAGTTGGCCTTCTTGGCCTTATTTGAAATTTGAGACATAGAGGATGCAAGTTATCAGTTGGTTCGCTCGGTTTTTCGTAAGGTGCCGGGTGCCAATCACGCCTCACCAAGGTTGGGGTGTTACAAAGTGGTATCACAATAGTTTCTTCCTAGGGTTGTTTACAAGCCGTGTAGTGTACCATACTTATAAACAGGAGGCTGCGGGACATTTAGGAATGATTGACCTTATTTCCTTATCTTAGATCGTGCGATAGAGCTATGTCTTTAGGATTCTTTTTTTCCTAATTGTGCATTATGATTTCAGCAATGCCTATGAAGAGAAAAGCCACAGCCGCCCAGAAGGGCAAGTCAGTAGTAGAAAGGAGAACGGAACGAGATCCGCCTGCAGATATAGAGAAGGGTGAGTCTCAGAATGAGGTTCCGTCTCGGACCTCTTACGCTCCACCCATTTCAGAGGGGCATAAAGGAGCCTCAGCTCCAGCTCCAGCACCCCCAGTTCCTCCACCAGATGCTTCGGGCCAGCAGATGAGAGAGGCCATTCAGTTGTTAACTCAGATAGTTGCCGCTCAGGCCCAGCGGCAGGGTGCGGGCCAAGGTGACAGAGCGGTCAGTGCAAGAGCCCGTGATTTTATTAGTTTAGACCCTCCAGAGTTCTTTGGGTCGAAACCGGATGAGGACCCGCAGAGCTTTATAGATGAGATGTCAAGAACATTACGACTAATGCATGCTTCTGATAATGAGTCAGTAGAATTGGCTTCTTATAGACTACGGGATGTTGTGGTCCATTGGTATACGGTTTGGATGTCCTCTAGAGGAGTTAATGCACCTCCCCCAGTATGGCAAGAGTTTGTAGACGCTTTCCTTCGACATTATCTGCCGCCAGAGGTTCGGCGGGCTAGAGCCGATCAATTTTTGAATCTCAGACAAGGGAATATGAGTGCCCGCGAGTATAGTCTCTATTTTAATTCGTTGGCTAGGTATGCCCCAACCATGGTAGCAGATATGGGAGACCACGTACATCGATTTGTGAGTGATTTGGGGCCACATTTGCTTAAGGAATGTTTGACGGCCTCACTTCAGGAGGGGATGGACATTTCTCGTATTCAGGCACATGCTCAGAATTTGGAAGAGCAACGGCAGCCGCAAGAGGGTGAGCGCGATTATGATAGAGGTGACAGTAAGAGGGCCAGATCTTCAGGAGCTATTAGTGAGTTTAGAGGAGGACATGAGCCGCAGTATTTCAGGCAGCTAGGCTAGTCAGCGGCTAGTGCGCCTTCTCGATTTGTAAGTAAGAGATTTGATCGCCCTATCTATTTCGAACCGAGCCAGAGTTCCAAAATCTCGGGTATAGAGTATAAGGGTGACCTGGGCCGAATGAGGCCACCGGTACCACGATGTACTCAGTGCGGTAGATTACATTTGGGACCATGCCAATTAGGTTTAGATGTTTGTTATGCTTGTGGCCGGTCAGGCCATATTATGCATGAGTGTCCGTCTCGAGGTAGTAGGGATACGGCCTGACTTACAGGATCAGTAATGGGTTCGTCATTATCAGTACACCCTCTGGGACAAGGGTCACAGGTACCAATAGGTCATGGTAGAAGTAGAGGACGAGTGTCTAGTTCAAGCGGCCCTCAAAACCGTGATTATACATTAGCTGAGCAATAGGATCATGAGCCTTTCCCTAATGCTGTTATAGGTATAGAATCAATGTCTTCCCATGAATATATATATATATATATATATATATATATATATATATATATATTTTCGATTGTACTGGGGTAAAATGAAGCCTACGTTAAAGGTAGATATTGATAGCATAAGATAATGGGCTTGGACTAGAGATATGGCTATAAGGAAAGCAGGACGAATATACAAGGAGTAGACATACATGAGCATACGAGCAAGCTATGGTATTAAGAAGGGAAGTAAGAAATGAATGACAAGATGAACTTTATAGGTATTTCATGACGAAGACAAGGATTGACTAAATAAGGTAGTGGAGGAATTATGACACCAGACAATGGGGCAATCAAAAAGTAATAGAGAGCTGAAGCAAGATGAACTAAGGAAATGCAAGGAGAAGTTATGAAACTAGACGGAGATGAGATCGCAAGAAAAAAATTCATGGATATAAATAAAGAAGATAAACACTTATGGAATCAAGAGACCCGCTTGATTAAAGAATCAAATCAACAGATAAGTGCGCTAGACTATGGGAAAAGACTTATCAAGTGAGAGCCGAGTGAAGGTTAAGAGCAAAAGGAAAACTCAAAGGACATGATTAAAGATATCGCGTTGGATGGGAACAAGCTGGTGACTGATATTTGGCACAAATATCATGTTTTGTGTCGTATTACAACTTCTTATTATGACTTGTATCGCGTAATTCATGAAGTAACCGTCGTATTTGAACTCATGTCGTTATATTTTATGTGTATAGGTACGATGACGACAAACGATGGAAAATGTGATTGAAATGATTGGAAGTAGTTAGCAGATATCGATTGGATGAGGTGACGAGTCGGTGACCGCAAAGGACGAACTAAAAGGAGAGTAATCGACTGCAGAACCTCGCTTTCCGTCCGCATCGCGGAAGGATCGCCAGAAGCTACAGAAAGTCAGGCCATCGATCCGCATCGCGTGAAGAAAGCGGAACAACCAAACTCAGGCATCAGAGTGCGCGATCAGCCCGCATCGCGTGAAGAAGGCGAGAAGCTGCAGATCCTTGCGCGATCCTTCCGCATCGCGGGTGGAAAGCGGGGATCTGCGGATGTTTGCCCGATTAGACTAGGATTTGGATTCCTTAATTATTATTTTTTACCCTAGCATATATATAGACATTTTAAGAGCTGAGAACGGGATTGTGGGATTATAAAAGATTTTGTAAGCCACCGTTCTCCTTGGTCTCTCTCTAATTTATTTCATCTTTTTATCTTTTTCAACCCTAGTTTATTCATGGCTTCGCTTGTGTATGATCACACCATGAGTGGCTAATCTCCTAATTCTAGGGTTGTGGCTAGAGACTTGTCGGATGATTTGATGACAATTATTATCTATAGATTTTCCATATTGTAGGTTGCTTATTTATTCTTGGTTTCAATTGTTTGATTATCTGGCCAATAGTTAGACATTATCTGTGGTGCGTGGATTGAACTTGAAAAAGGGAATTCACGTACGTAAAAAGAATAAATAGGGTGTGTTCGATTTAATCGTTTCGCTGCGAGGATAGAGATATACCCTTTAGCCCTACTTAGTTGAATACGGAGAAATAAATGCGTTCTTGTTACCTCGACGACCATAGAGATATAGGCGTTATAGTAACATCTACAAACTTGTGAGTAGTTCGAAAGAATATCATAAAGTATAATTAAACCGTCAACTAGTAACCCAGAAATAAAATAGGTGGAATTGTCCAAGATCATCCGAATTGTCGAAAGCTATAACCCTAGATCTTTCTCTCATCTGAATGTTCTTAAATCTTTGTCAACATAGTTCCCAATCATAACAACACCCATCACAAATTGTTTACCTTCCAGTTTTAGCTTAACACAACAAACAATCTTGATTTTCACTTTCTTGAATAGTTTTATCCGAATTTGAATTAGCTTAACAGTAGAATCTAAGTCTCTGTGGGATCGATATCTGGACTTAACAGTCTATATTTCTTGTACGACCACGTATACTTGCGTGTGCGTTTGGGAGCAACAAGTTTTTGGCGCCGCTGCCGGGGACTTAGAAAAATTTACTATTTTTTCTAATTTAAGTTTGTTTTTCTATTCAAGTCTTTACTTTTTCGTTGTTCTACTTGTGTCACTTCAGGCTTCTCTGGTTTATGCCACGCACTCGAAGTTCAGGAGCACCGTTAGTTGATCTTGATCACGAAATCGAAAGAACTTTTCACCGACAAAGAAGAATGGCTAACGAAGCACCAAGGCTCGCTCTTGAACAGGCAGAGAGGGATAGAGCGCAGACGGCGATGAATAGGGTGGAAGAGCACAAGAACAACGAATTCTTCTCTCCAGTTATGCTAGGCCTAGTCTGGCAACTATTGCTAAGGCTATTGTTAGGCCTGAAATCACCGGAAATTTTGAGCTAAAAAGAAGGAACGGTCATATTTGGTGCAACATACGTGCCGGTATATGGGTAAATCTAGTGAAGACCCGCATAAGCACTTGATGCAGTTTGTGGAATTGAGCGAGAATTTCCGATATAGAGATGTCCCCGATGATTATGTGAAGCTATCCTTATTTCCGTTTTCATTGATTGGTGAAGCAAGGGAATGGTTGACTAATCTACCTGCAGGGTCTATTACTTCTTGGGAGATACTATCCAATAAGTTTATCGACAGATTCTTCTCACCCAAGAAAACAAAGGAGCTGCGAGGAAGAATTGCTAACTTCACTCAGAAAGATTCCGAATCTCTTCCACACGCTTGGGAGAGATATAAGGGCTATCTGCGCGATTGCCCCCATCACGTACCCAAAGGAGATCATTGGCAACTATTTCGTAGAAGGACTTAACCATGAATCAAGGGCCCTGTTGAATGCTTCAGCTCAAGGGCAGATCTTGAACAAAACATATGAAGAGATGGAAGATCTTCTTGAGATGATGTCTGAGGGCCATCATGAATATCACGAGACTAGCCGAGGGTTACCACAAAAGGCTGCTGGGGTTCTTAAAGTTGATGATGTTGCTATTCGGGGTGATATAGGTACTCTTACTAACGTGATGTTGAGGGTGTTTCCTCAAGCTCGGCCAATTCAACTTGATTCGGCATATTCGGCGAGCGGCATGTGTAGGTTGTGGTGAACCTCATGACTATAACAATTGTCCATTGAATCCGAGTAGTCGTTTATTTTGTGGAATGACAAAATCGTGGTAGCGAAATCAGAAACTATTATGGAAACAGCTACAACACTCCATTTGGGAAGCGAGGATTTTCACAAACCACACAATTTTCAGCAACCTCGAGCTCGTCGGCGGGCGCAATTTAGAGGAGATGATGAAGCGCTCATTGCTCGAGAATCAAGTGACGCGGAGAAAATCGGAAAATTCGAGTGAGATGCGGAAATCTATTCCGGGCCAGCTCGAGCGTCGGATGGGCGATTGGCTCTTGCGAATGTCGACCTCGGGTGCTCTCCCTAGTGATACCGAAAAGAACCCGAAAGAATGCCAAGGCGGTCACCTTGAGGAATGGTAGAGAGCTCGAAGAAGCGCCATCGAAGAAGAAAAACCTAGCGAGAGCGAGGAATCGATCCTCGGCTAAGCGAGTCGAACAAAGCAAACGGTCGCGAGCAACATGTAGAGGAAGTGGTGCACCCCCCTCCCTTTCCGGCGACTTCGAAACGACGATTCAGCTTCGCAAGAAATTCCTTGAACTCTTAAGCGGTACACATCAACATACCTTTGGTGGAGCTGTTGCAGAAGTCCCAAAATATGCTAAATATATTAAAGATGTGGTTGCAAACAAACGGCGATGGACGAGTTCGAAAGCTGTTGCACTTGCGGGAGTGCGGTCCCGAAAGTGAGAGGAAGATTCCTCCAAAAGTTGAAAGATCCGGCGAACCACAATTTCCATTACAATTGGAAACATTGAAGTTGGGCTAGCATTGTGTGACTTAGGTGCGAGTATTAATCGATACCCTTACGTGTTCGACATCGCCGGGCTTGGGAGATCCTAGGCCAACCACTTTATTACTGCGGTTGGCGGATCGATCTCTCGCTTATCCCCACGGCATTATTGAGGATGTTCTTGTGAAGGTCGGCCCGTTTATTCACCGGTTGATTTTGTGATACTTGATTATGAGGGCGTATAAAAGTGTTCCTCTCATCATGGGAGAGGTTCTTGGCTCTTGTTGATCTTGTGTCCGAGTGAAGGATGGGAAGATGTCCATGACGGTTAATGGACAAGAGGCGACTTTTGATGTGTTTAAAGCTACCAAGCTTGCCTATTATGAGGAGTTGAAGATGATTTACGTGGTGGAACCCGAGCTCACTAATGCCGAGTTAGATCATTTTCTAGTTTCGCGAGATCCGTTGGAGCGCCTTTGGTGTATGGGGAAGATCTGAAAATTGACGCGAAGTGGAAGAGTGTCTTAGCATTCTTGACACTTCACGTGCTTATCTACGAGCACGTACACCATTGAGGAGCTAGGAGAGACCGGAGTCATGGAAGAAGCCGAAACCATCTATTGAGGAGGCTCCGGTTCTTGAATTGAAACCATTACCGTCTCATCTCCGCTATGCTTTCTTGGGTAGTGGAGACACATTGCCCGTAATCCTCTCTGCTTATTTGAATGATGTGCAGGTTGAACGTGTGTTGCGAGTACTCAGAGATCGAGTCCGAGCCCTTGGGTGGTCGCTAGCTGATATTCGGGGTATTAATAGCTCATTCTGCATGCACAAAATATTATTGGAGGAAGACAGCAAGCCTAGCATTGAGGGCCAGAGGCGACTGAACCCGGTCATGAAGGAGGTGGTGAAGAAAGAGGTAATCAAGTGGCTTGACAGCTGCATTATTTATCCCATCTCTGACAGCAATTGGGTGAGTCACATAATGTGTCCCGAAGAAAGGGGGCATATTTGTGGTGGAAAACGAAAAGAACAAATTGGTGCCTCAACGGTGTTACGGGTTGGAGGATATGTATTGATTATCGCAAGGTGAACAACGCCACCGAAAAAGATCATTTTCCCTTGCCCTTCATGGATCGGATGCTCGACGGGTTGGTGGGCATGACTATTATTGCTTTTGGATGGTTACTCGGGCTACAACCAGATCATGATTGCACTGAGGATCGAGAGAAGACCACATTCACATGTCCATATGGCACGTTTGCATTCGAGGAGGATGCCCTTCGGTTTGTGCAATGCCCTGTACTTTCGGCGATGCATGATGGCTATTTTCACCGATATGGTGGAAAATTATGTGGAGGTATTTATGGATGACTTCTCTGTTTTTGGAGATTCTTTCGATGACTGCTTGAATCATCTTGACGCTGTACTAGCCCGTTGTGAAGAAACGAACTTGGTCCTCAACAGGGAAAAATGCCATTTCATGGTACGAGAAGGAATCGTTCTTGGGCACAAGATATCGAGCAAGGGAATAGAGGTTGATAAGGCGAAGATTGAAGCAATTGAAAAATTGCCACCACCCGTTTCGGTCCGGGGAGTGCGCAGTTTTCTTGGGCATGCAGGATTCTATCGACGGTTCATCAAAGACTTCTCTAAAGTTGCTAATCCAATGTGCAAGCTTTTAGAGAAAGATGTGAAGTTTGTGTTTAATGAAGCCTGTCTGACGGCTTTTGATGAACTGAAACGAAGGTTAGTGTCAGCCCCTATTATCATCGCACCCGATTGGTCTCTGCCATTTATTTTGATGTGTGATGCCAGTGATTTCTTTGTGGGAGGCTTGTCCTTGGTCAAAAAAGGGACAAGATTTTTCATCCTATTTACTATGCCGCAAGACAAGACCGGATGCGGCCCCGGATGAACTATACCGTCACGAGAGAAGGAATTATTGGGCGTTGTCTACGCCTTTGACAAATTCCGATCATATCTTGTGGGCACAAAGACGATTGTATACACTGATCACATTGCAGTTCGTTATTTGTTTGCAAAGAAGGATGCAAAGCCGAGACTTATTCGTTGGGTGTTGTTGCTGCAAGAGTTTGACATCGAGATTCTTGATCGAAAGGGCACAGAAAATCAGGTGGCAGATCACTTATCGAGACTAGAAGATCGGAAACATGTGGATGAAGCAGTGGCGATTAAGGAGACCTTTCCTGACGAACAACTCTTTGCTCTTAAATCAGCTGAGGTGCCATGGTATGCAGACATGGTGAACTTTATTGTAAGTGAGATATACCCCCCTGGTGCTAGTCACGAGAAGAAGAAGCGGATTTTGCATGACAGCCGTTTCTATGTATGGGATGAGCCCTATCTCTACCGGGTTGGCACAGATCAGCTGATCAGAAGATGTGTTCCGGAGGAAGAGGTGCCTGCGATTCTCGAGAAGTGTCATGCATCACCTTATGGGGGACATCATGCTGGTGACAGAACAGCCGCAAAGGTACTTCAGTCCGGGTTCTACTGGCCGACGTTGTTCAAAGATGCTCATGAATTTGTACGAGCATGTGATAGCTGTCAGAGAACCGGGAATATCTCCAAGCGTCATGAAATGCCTTTAAAGGGCATCTTGGAAATCGAGTTGTTTGACGTGTGGGGTATTGACTTCATGGGCCCATTCATACCATCGAAGGGGAATAAATACATATTGGTGGCTGTAGACTATGTTTCGAAGTGGGTGGAGGCCATTGCACTTCCCACCAATGATGCTAGTGTGGTGGCGTGATTTCTGAAAAAGAATATTTTTACGAGCTTTGGGACCCCGCGGGCCATCATCAGTGATCAAGGTACGCACTTCTGCAATCGGCTCTTTGATAAATTGCTGCTCAAGTATGGGGTGAAACATAAGATAGCGACTGCTTATCACCCTCAGACGAGTGGTCAAGTGGAGGTATCGAACAGGGAAATCAAGAGGATTTTAGAGAAAACTGTGAGCGTAAGTAGAAAAGATTGGTCATTAAAGCTTGATGATGCTTTTTTGTGGGCATACAGAACAGCTTACAAAACTCCGATTGGTACATCCCCCTATAAGCTCGTTTTTGGTAAGGCATGTCATCTACCAGTTGAACTTGAGCATAGAGCATATTGGGCGATCAAGAAGCTGAATCTCGACATGGTTCAAGCTGGAGAGAAGAGACTGTTGCAACTGCACGAGTTGGAGGAATTTCGCTATCATGCCTATGAAAACGCGAAAATGTATAAGGAGCGCACCAAAAGAATCCATGACAGGCGCATCCAATCTCGTGAGTTTGAGCCTGGGCAGTTAGTATTGCTGTATAACTCCAGGCTGAAGATTTTCGGTGGAAAACTGAAGAGCAAGTGGTCCGGACCATTCGAAGTAGTTCGAGCGACTGCACATGGTGCAGTCGAGCTTAAAAGACCCAACTCAGTGGAGACATTCTTGGTTAACGGGCAGAGAGTGAAGCATTACTACGGAGAGGCCACTGACCGTGCCAAGACCACCATCGATCTGGAAGAGGCCTGAGGAGAGCCTTCGTCGTGCCGCGACGTTAACTAAGGCGCTTCTCGGGAGGCAACCCGGCTGTAAAAAAAAAAAGGCAACCCAACCTTTTGTAGATATAAGTCACTTTTGTTCATGTTGCAGGAATTGGGCGAAAAATGAAGAAAACAGACAAGGTGCCCAGTGATTTACGCGATCCACCCGCGACGCGGAAGGATCGCCTGAACTCCTGCAGCGTTGCGCGATCCATCCGCGATGCGGAAGGATCGCCTGAACTCCTGCAGCTTTGCGCGATCCATCCGCGATGCGGAAGGATCGCACGGGTCAACCCGGTTTGTAATTTCTTTTGTTTAATATAGGGTATACACGGTTTCCCCCCCTCATTTTTATCCCACAACAATCCACAACCCTCCCCCCTTCCTTTCAAATACGAAACAACGTACCCACCCACCATCCCCCTTCCCTCTCTCACACAAACAACTTCAAAGTGTAATCCATCCCACATCAATACCACAAGGTAAGTGTTCCTCTTCCATATTTTTCTCTCTCCTTGTCATTGTGTTGGTATGTGTTGAGTGGGGATGTTGGGTATGGGCGACTTGTGGGCGGGGATTGGTATTGCTTGTGTAATAGGTATGAATGTGGCTAGAATGTGACTCCTACTGCAAAAGGGCCGGTTCTTCAACCCTCCCATTGTGACTCAAAGTAAGGGACGATTTTACGCCCACAAGGTGTTCGATAAAAGTCCTAAAACAGGTTTTTGCGAAATTGTGAAGTCTTGAGTAGCAATGGACCATTCACAGGCATAGGACCCTTTGTGAAATTCCTCGCACCCTCAAATTCGAATTGTGAGGGCGGATTGGAAAAGAGTGATTCATGTTCCGTCCTAGGCAACATGACAATCGCGTACTTCGTTTTTGTTTGCTAGGTCTTGTAGAAGTAGTTAACTTCTTTTGATTTTTCTTTTCCCAATATAGTTTGAAGTAAGTGTGGGGTTGTTTCACGACCCCGTCATGACTAACCTGCACCTTTCGTTTGGTAATGCGTCGTTTTGCAGGAAAAATGGTTAACACTACATCCAAGGGAAAAGCTGCCGCCTCCTCCTCCCAAGGTACGAAAAGAGGGCGAACACAAAACCCGCCCAAAGAAAAAAAGGGGCCAACATCCGGAAAGGGTAAGCATCCCGCGGTTGTCATTCCTCCAGCAACTAAAAGGACAACCACACCGTCTCTCGGGGAAGGAGCAGAATGGTATGCGGGGTTTGACACCTCGGTACACCCATGAATGAGCTATCGGTCGAGCCCTACGAAGAAGAATTTCCGGGATATCCACGACCGTATAGTTGCCATGGGCTGGACGTCGGTGTTTGAGCAACCGGGGCCCGATGAACGTCGATTTGGTCATGGAATTCTATGCTTGCATACCAAACCGCGAGGATTCCGGATTACGTGTACTTTCGGAGGGTGGGTGCCACTAACGGCATCGACCTTGTGCGGGGCAATCGGCGTCCCGGATGTGCCCGTCGAGCCCTTACTAGAGTTCATCAAAGGTCGGATTATGGGGCCATCGGAGACTCGTGTGGAACCAACTCAAAATCTCAATGGGCACGCTATTAGGGCCTCTTCGGAAGCATAGAAGCATGAGCATGAGCAACTTTTGTAGAGGCCAGTGTGGCTGCGCCTCCACAAATGCGAGAATAATGCCACTTGATCACTTCTCGGAGGTACAACGGGAGAGAGTGTGCATTGTGTACTTCGATGACGGGGCAACCGGTAAACATAGGGTATTGATGCGGGAAATCCGCCGAGTGCGTCTTTGGGAAGTCAACACGGCTATGTTATGGAAACACTCTCACTTCTACCTAATGCGGCTCGACACGGACTTAGCGTACTCTCTTGGGGTGCTTGATGCGCCCGTCGACCCACTCGATATCTCCAATGTCATGGCCCCAGCACGTATATCCGGACATCACTTGACCCCGGCGGAGGAGAGGTCTGCCCAGTCTACCGTACTAGCTCAGCTGTACTCGGGGATGATGGTCGCGAGTGAGCACTTTGATATTGATCTCACAAGGGTCTTCATCGATAACCCACACACCCCACATCATCGATGACCGCGCTCGAAGATGAGGAGGCGGAGGAGTCGCTGATGCAAGGCGACAAAAATGAAGAGGAAGACGATGCCGCGCCAGCTGAGGGCGCGGCTGATGATGAGGATTTCCTCGATGAGGACGATTAGGCCCTAGTGGGCCCCAGGGAGTATTTCTTACCTCATTTGCGTTTTATCTGGTTTCATAAATATACATGCATTGAGGGCAGTGCATACCTTTAAGTGTGGGGTGGGGAAATATGTCCCTGGTTTGTAACAACATGTTTTGAGGTTGCGGATGATGATTAGTATGCCTTAGGATTTTGTTTTTTAGTAGTTTTGCGTCTTAGTGTCGAAAAAAATAATTCAAAAAGGTTTTATTTTTCTTTGATAACTTCTTAAGTCCCTCATTAGTAGGCATTCATCATCCACCCCCTTTGGTTTTCTTATGGCCTCGGTTCTTTCCCGAGGGGGGGCCTTTGAACCGGGCATAGGTAGATTTTTTTTCTTTAGTCATAGAAAGGGCTTTTCCTAATGACGGGTGGATGACAACCTGCTTGAGGGAAAATCAGTCCGTAGGCTAGGCACTTTCAAATGCTAGGTGCACGGGATAGGCGAAGTCTGGGCATACTAGAGATCTTGAATTATTTGATGAAAGCATGCCGTGAAATTGTATTACTTCTCTTGGAAACACTTGAAATTGGTTTTTGTGACTCCTATGACCCACTAGGCATTGTGATTTTCATTCTTTGTTTGATTCGAGGGACAACGGATCCTCTTGCGTTAATTGTGTGCCATATGTGTGTAAGGATTTTTGTTTATATCCATGTTTGGTATTGACATCTAGAACTTGCCCTGTGTGTTCACAAAGCGAAATAAAGTTTGGCGGCGCCTAGAAAGTGATAGAGGCGTTTCTTTTATTAGCCACTAAAGAGCCTAACAAGTTATCCTACCAGCGTGCAAATAACACCCTAGTTAACCCCGTTTGAGCCTTTAGCCTTTTCTTTGATAGCAGTTAATTAGCCTTTACCCCTTCGTTCTATAAAACTCAATGTTTGATCCAAAACACTCCTGAAGCACTTTAACCATTTACATGTATAATGGGAGTTGGGATGTGAAATAAAGAGGAAAAATGGTTATTAATTGTAATCTAGGAAGACAATGGGAGCACCGAATGAAAAGAACTAATTCACTTGTTAGTTGGGAATTCCAAAAAAAAATAAAAAAAAAATAAAAAGAGAAAAGAAAGAAATCTGAAAAAATGTGTAGCGGAAAAGTTTTCTTTCTAACTTGTGTGACTTTTAAAGAGTGGTGCTTAAAAGAAAGAAAATGGGGTGAATTGGGAGAAATTTAAAAGTTGGTTGGTGCTAAATAAAGGGCTAAGAAAGAAATCGTGCACGGAGGACGAATGTATAATGAATTAAAGTGCTTAGGGAGGTTAGTCACTATTATCCAAAGGATCCCTACCCGTCCCGTAGCCTGCATTACAACCCTCGAAGTCCTACTTGATTCTAGGTTCATCTTACTTGTATTAGTGGAGTGGTTACACTACGGGCAAGCATATGGTGTGTCGTACATTACATGTGACGTTCTTTGTGAGAGTGAGTGCATTATTGATTTCGAGTCCATTGATTTAAACATATGATTCTTGATGAGATATGGACTAGTTTTTTGTGGTGAGGGCACATAATTAGCAATAAAGTGGTGAAGTGTTGATTTCTTGATCATAAGATTACCTATATGCGTTGAAGTGGTGTCGTTGAGTCAACTGTTTTGAAATTCGAAATGTTTTTGTTGAAAAGACGTACTTAGTGCTGAAAATGAGGCTTTTAAAACCTTTGGCATGGGTTTCGCAATCTGGGTCGCTGGTTTGTGTTGAGAATCTCGCCTCAGGAGTTAGCCATAAGAGCCGAATCCCGTTGTAGACCTGTTTGAATGAGTGAGCTAGAAGTGTAGTCTGATGTTGGGTTGTGTCTGCTCGAGGGCGAGCAAAGTCTAAGTGGGGGGTGGTGATATTTGGCACAAATATCATGTTTTGTGTCGTATTACAACTTCTTATTATGACTTGTATCGCGTAATTCATGAAGTAACCGTCGTATTTGAACTCATGTCGTTATATTTTATGTGTATAGGTACGATGACGACAAACGATGGAAAATGTGATTGAAATGATTGGAAGTAGTTGAGATATCGATTGGATGAGGTGACGAGTCGGTGACCGCAAAGGACGAACTAAAAGGAGAGTAATCGATTGCAGAACCTCGCTTTCCGTCCGCATCGCGAAGGATTGCCGAAGCTACGAAAGTCGGGCCATCGATCCGCGTCGCGTGAAGAAGAAAGCGGAACAACCAAACTCGGGCATCGAGTGCGCGATCGGCCCGCATCGCGTGAAGAAGGCGAAGAGCTGCGGATCCTTGCGCGATCCTTCCGCATCGCGGGTGGAAAACGGGGATGCGGATGTTTCCGATTAGACTAGGATTTGGATTCCTTAATTATTATTTTTTACCCTAGCATATATATAGACATTTTAAGAGCTGAGAACGGGATTGTGGGATTATAAAAGATTTTGTAAGCCACCGTTCTCCTTGGTCTCTCTCTAATTTATTTCATCTTTTTATCTTTTTCAACCCTAGTTTATTCATGGCTTCGCTTGTCTATGATCACACCATGAGTGGCTAATCTCCTAATTCTAGGGTTGTGGCTAGAGACTTGTCGGATGATTTGATGACAATTATTATCTATAGATTTTCCATATTGTGGGTTGCTTATTTATTCTTGGTTTCAATTGTTTGATTATCTGGCCAATAGTTAGACATTATCTGTGGTGCGTGGATTGAACTTGAAAAAGGGAATTCACGTACGTAAAAAGAATAAATAGGGTGTGTTCGATTTAATCGTTTCGCTACTGAGGATAGAGATATACCCTTTAGCCCTACTTAGTTGAATACGGAGAAATAAATGCGTTCTTGTTACCTCTGACGACCATAGAGATATAGGCGTTATAGTAACATCTACAGGCTTGTGAGTAGTTCGAAAGAATATCATAAAGTATAATTAAACCGTCAACTAGTAACCCAGGAAATAAAATAGGTGGAATTGTCTGAAGATCATCTGAATTGTCGAAAGCTATAACCCTAGATCTTTCTCTTATCTGAAAGTTCTTACAATCTTTGTCAACATAGTTCCCAATCATAACAACACCCATCACAAATTGTTTACCTTCCAGTTTTAGCTTAACACAACAAACAATCTTGATTTTCACTTTCTTGAATAGTTTTATCCGAATTTGAATTAGCTTAACAGTAGAATCTAAGTCTCTGTGGGATCGATATCTGGACTTAACAGTCTATATTGCTTGTACGACCACGTATACTTGCGTGTGCGTTTGGGAGCAACAGTGACTAAGACAAAAGCCGGGAATATCTGTGAAGCGTAAGAAGGATATGCAAAGATCGAAGAGAACAAAGCGGTTTGAATTTGCTGCATGACAAAGACCCTTAGAAAAGAGTTCACCCCTAATTCATTAGCCGAACTAAGGAATCAGAAACTTTAAGGGTAAGTTGAAGGAAGGAATCCATAAGGAAGAGATTTGAGATGTTTGATATAAGTACAAGAGCTACCGTCAGCAAGCGCAAGTGCAAGAAGTCCAACTAAGAGCAATAGGAGTTAAGCAAAAATTCCGGTGTTAAACTGGTTGATAGATAAAGTATCGCAAGGATTACTTTGACTACTATGGAAAGCAAAGGATGTTGTGATATGACTAGTTTGAGGATATCAAAAAGGAAAGAATGAGAATGAATTAAACTCTAAGAAGATGAAGTTAGGGGATATCGGTGAGAACAAGAAATTTTGAATGAAAGTATGTATCACATAAAAGTGCAAATGGAAAAGGAAGAAAGATAACCTGCGTAATTCGAATAAGTTCTGTTTTAATTGAGCAAATGAGTAAAGTAATTACCAGTTAATACAGGTAAGAACATGGACATTTACCTCAGAGCGAACTCTACTTTAACATTTGAGGACGAATGTTTTTGAAGGGGGGGAGAATGTTACACCCCTTAGTTTCGCACGTGGAAATTTATAAGTGTTGGACGTTCTAAGTATGGATACTGGAGTTCCCTTCAAGGATATATGATATTATACGAACTAATCCTATGGTCATGACGGTTTACGTTCATATAATAAGCTATGGGAAACTCCAGGACCAAGCAAATCGAAGAAAATAAGTTTGTCGAAAACTTGGAAAAAAGTTGACAGAATTTTGGGTCAAATTTGGAGGGGTATATCTCCTAGTATATTAGGAGTTTTAAGGTGTTTCAAAAGCCTAAAATGAATTTTGTCGAGTCTAGTTTCCAATGCAACAAACCGCTCGTCGATACGACATCGGAGAGAATTATGGACGTTACAAGTTAGGCTGACAGAGTAGAAACGCGTGCTGCAGTAACTGCTACAGCGATCGACTTGCTACAGTACTGCTACAGTGACCCCCCGAATTTAGAACTTTATAAAAGGGGAAAAACCCCTTTGTTTAAAAAAAAAAATTAGATTTTAGAGCTCACCACATATAGGGTCATTTTGGTCATAAAAAGTTGAGAGAATTGAGTGATTCTAGCTAATCAAGGCTCGGGTGGTGCATAGTTGAGACTATAGCATCATTTTGCGGTAGAGTTTGGCTTAAATTCAAGGTGGAGAAGTGAATATATAGAAATATTATCGGGAGAAAGGTATGAATCTCTTATTATTAAAGTTAATCTTGGTTTATTTACGGAGATAGAACTGTCAAATAGCCGTATAATGGTTTTGTTGGTGGAAATATGGGATAAACCCCATATGGGATGTTTATGGAGTATTTTGGTATTGAGAATATTATGATTGATGTTGGTATTGTTGTTGTTGTTGTTGGTTGTTGAATTGAGATTTCGGGCTAAGCATATAAAAAGGGGAGATGCTGCCGAAATTTCGGCAGATTCTAGAAAGATTTATTTGAAGGATTACGACAAGCGTGTAAAGGTGAGTCTAAAAATAGTATGAATTTTCTTGAATATAGATTTATGCGCCTAGGAGGACAAGCATTGAGTAGTTAAAGTTAAGGCGACCAAAAAGGTATGTTAAGGCTAGTACCTTTCTTTCAAAAGGCATGATTCCTATGTTATGATTCCATATATGTTTCCATAACCTTCGTACTTCCAAAAGTTAGAAGTTCATGATTTTTAAAATCTTTTTATGATACTAAGGATGAGATGTTTTCTATGATGATGAGGATTTTAATTCTAGAAATTCCGAAGCTATGATTTGAGAGCATTATGAGATTATTGAGCCATTCCATGAATCCCTTGATCTTACTTATTGTTGATGGTCTCACCTCATGTTACTCATTCCTTCGAGGTGAGATATAGCGAAAATAATGATTTTATTTTCAATGCTATCTAAGTTCATGATTCTCGAGACTCCCATGACATCGTCGACTTCACCCTACGATAGTTGATCTTCTGAGAAGGGATATAGTGATAATGATAATGCTAATGATGATGTTGATTTCATTTTTTTATTTTTATGTATATGTATGTATGTATGCATTGCACCCCCCCCACAAATCAGTTGGGTATAACAAGTAGTCCCGAAAGGGCCGTGTACGGATAACAACGAGTCCCGAAAGGGCCGTGTACGGATAACAACGAGTCCCGAAAGGGTCGTGTACGGATGACACCGAGTCCCAAAAGGGCCGGGTATGGATGACACCGAGTCTCGAAAGGGCCGGGTATGGATATGTTAGATGTATGTATAGTAAATATATGTGAATGCATATGTATGTATGTTGTGTATAGATGTGTATGAAATATTTTTTTCCTGTAGACGAGTAGTTTACAAGACAGAGATCTTAAGAAGAGTACGAGGTATAATTACTTACTTTATCTTATGTTATCTTCATTTTGATATCATACTACTATTCATGCCTTACATACTCAGTACATTGTTCGTACTGACGTCCCTTCTTATGGACGCTGCGTTCATACCCGCAGGTGCAAGTAGACGAGATGAGGATCTTCCGCAGTAGGCTGCTTTCAGGTACCAGTTTTGATTGGTGGGCTCCATCTCTTCCTGGAGCATTGCCGAGTCTGAGTTGTATATGTTTTTTTTGTGACAAGAGGGTATGTCGGGGGTCCTATCCTGACTTGTGTACTTTAGTCATGTTCATAGATGCTTTGCAGACAGATTCCTGTGTACAGCTCAGTTATGTCTTGTTAGTGGAAATGTGGACGCCGCTGGCCCATTACGTATATAGGTATGCATGATTTTGTATTCATAGTTGACCTTCTTGGCCTTATTTTGCCATTTGAGACATAGAGGATGCGAGTTATCAGTTGGTTCGCTCGGTTTTCATAAGGTGTCGGGTGCCAATCACGCCTCACCAAACTGACCATCGATTCTTAAAACGACCGACCAGGACATTGCATCATCCACCACTTAAACACACGTTCGTCCTCAAACGTAAATCGAAAGAAGGTATTTGAACTATCGAAAAGCTGAGGATATCCACACCGTATGTCCGACTTGATCTCTCAAGTAGCCTCTTTGACTGGACAATGCCTCTATTGAACCTTGACTTAAACTATCTCTTTGGATCTCAACTTCCGAATCTGCTGATCTAAAATGGCTACCGACTCTTCCTCATAAGTCAAATTCAGATCAAGCAACACAAAAAACCATTGAATCACATGAGCACTATCCGAATGGTACTTCTTGAGCATCCAAATATGAAACACGGGTTTAACACCTAACAAACTAGGTGGCAAAGCTAACTCATAGGCCACTTCACCAACATGTTGAACATTCTCAAAGGGACCAATAAACCTCGGGCTCAACTTTCCCTTCTTTACGAACCTCATCACACCCTTCATCGGTGAAACCTCCATCAAAAAGTTGTTCGCCAACCATGAACTCCAAATCAAGGACCTTCTGATCCCCATAACTCTTTTGCCTACTCCGAGCTGTGAGAAGCCTTTCCTGAATCAATTTGACCTTGTCCAAAGAATCTCTCAATAATTCTGTACTCCAAGGCCTAACCTCAAACTCATCGAACCAATAACCGGAGAACGAAGACATCTTCTACCATGTAATGTCTCAAATGGTGCAATCTCAATGCTCGAATGGTAACTATCATTGTAAGCAAACTCTACCAAAGGTAAGAAGTGATCTCAATAACCCCCAAGGTCAATCATACAAGCCTAAAACATGTCCTCAAGGACCTAAATAGTCAGCTCGGACTAACCATCTGGATAAGGGTCAAATGAAGTGTAAGCTCCACTCAAGTTTTAAGTAGTCTGATCTGATACGAAAAGAGCCAACTTAGTCAAACGGTCCACAATGACCCAAGTAATCACCAAAATTTTACCAAAGGCCATGGTAATCCTTTCATAAAGTCCATAGCAATTCCTTGCTCACTTAATCTGCCAAATCTTCCTTGAACTTAGCTCAGTAGTCTGATTCTTACACATTTGATCCAACTCCACTTAAAATACCTGATTTTGATTATAACCATAACTCTAAACGGAATTTGTTGATTCCACAATTATCATCATAGTTCCCAGGATCCTTTAGCTAAAGCCGCAACCTATTGTCAAACCTATACCCGTAATGTACCATGATTCTACTTATCTATCTTCAACACCTTCCAAAGTCGTCTTTAGTATCAGGATTCCATATAAAACACGTTGTTACACACCGTGAGTCTAAATCATGACCCCCTCTGACCAGAAAGAATTTGTGCTTGCATTGAGCCAATTCTAAACATTTCCCTAAAAAACTGCCCTTATCCAAGGCCGAGTGCGCAGATTTCAAATCCCTTAGTTTCAGTTTGACGAGCTAAAATTACTGAGTCAACACTCATCGTCCAATTCCTCGTAATCCTTCAAATAAGATACCATGTGCATCATCCTAGTGATTATCTTCCCGTGCCCAATCTGTAAAATCAATTGATCACCCCAAAGACTTCCTATATCCATTTGTACCTCCTCAAAATGTTACCAAGTATCCATATAGACCATTAGAATTTCCCGTATAGCTGCCATCAACAAAATTTTATCAAATCACCTTGTTAACTCCAATAACGAGCGGTACACCTACCATACCTCTATTCCGAATTGAAATCCATCAATTCTCTAGAAATGAATTACTAGAATAACCATAAATCTTTTTGGTAATATAACCATAAGTCACCCAGCTTTTATGAATAGACCTGACCCGATTAAAATGCATCATTACTTGAATGTCACCAACAATCACCGGAACTGTCTCCAAATCTTTATAAAGTGAACAGTAAGGCCTTGTTCTTTCACTAAACTTTTTCATCATCTCGAACACTCCAACGTAAGGCCTATGGCCTCATGCTTCACCCTTCGTAACCATAAAGTCTCCGAGTGCAACACCTTATTATGTCTTTAGCAAATCCAAAAGTATCAAATCTTACAATCCATATGCCTTACTACGCATAAATACTCTCAAGTCATTCATATTTGAATTACTCAACCATACTATTTAACCATCAACATTTCAACATAGTCTACTACTACGGACAAAGTCTTACCTCAAAATTATGACTTTAATTTTCAATTATAGAGATTTCTTCTTATCTATCAACTCTAGCTCGTCTATTCAAGGAAGCCATGAAATTACCCACCTTGGTACTTTACAAGTCACCTCCTCATCAATCTTCAATCACAAAGTCCCATTGGCACTCGCCATACACTAAGTCAAATTGTCCATTGACATCCTCAATCATGCTTATCACTTTACACCCTATCTGAATGATATAATATAATGTCACCATAACCCATACATGATTCAGGTAGTCACGCTGCTTCAAATACAAGTCTGATGAACCTTAATCCTCCAAACTCAATAGTAAGATGCCTTTATCTTAATTCATCAGTTTTCATATTCCATTCAATACCACTTTTATCATTATCAACCGAAAATCACTCAAACCCACTCATAGGGTGAATCGAAATATCATACATCTTTTAAAATAGATAAGCCAATCATAGAGATAGTAGTAAACCATAAGCTTGAGAGTCTGAAAGTTTCCGTTACCTCACTCGAACCTTAAAACTGAACATTCCTCTAAGCCAAACGCACCACATAAACAATATCCATATTTCCTCTTCAAATTAGGTGCAACAACCCATAACACTTTAAGTAATTAAATCATCAAGCTCATCCATTACGGGAGTCATTTTTATTAGTCGGTCACTATTCCCTCAGAAGCCAACAACGCAGTCCAAATTACCGATCACTTTATGTTTTCTTAGCATTCTCTTCAGAAACAGAGTAGTCTCACAAAATCAACAAGCTCATAGTTCAAAATGATTCATTCTTATCACCATACACCGAGATATCGAGTGATGCACGACCCAAGTAGCCGTGAGTGGCACCCACACTAAATCTCCTAGTGGGCGAACCAATCCCCTTAACCCATTATCCTTTAAGTAATGAATCTTAAATCATTTAAGGATATAATGATAATGATAATAACAACCACTGTCTAATCAAGCCATAAATAAATATACAGTGCGAAAATCCTAACTACTACCACCCCAAAGATCTGAAAGTCATCGTACAAGGACTCTAAAACATAAAGTTGTCTCATGAATGAAATGACTGTCTAAAATAATCATAAATGTATGGAATGAACATAGACATCCAAATAAGGAAAGATCTTCAGGTGGCATAGCATGGATAGGACCTCACCCTTGGATCTGATTGGGAACTGGACTCACACTAGAGATGAGGTCTAGAAGATGTCTCTGGAACACAATCTGCACTCAAATAAAAAGTGCAGCAAGGTAGTATCAGTACAAACACTAGGTACCGGTAGATATCACAGACCGACTAAGATTAGTATCATGCATACGTTCATAAAAGCAATAAGATAGGCACAACAGCACATAATCAAATAATGTCATCGTAAATCAGCCAACACAGGAATAAGATAAATCCAACTATCAATCAATCACTGAGTTGATATAAGTTCAGTCATCAGCCAATAACAGAAGTAACATGAGTCTGATTGCAATGCCATAAAATAATGAAAGTATCTCAACTGTGTACACACATTCTAAATGGTATTGTTTCCCCAAATAGTCATGACCTGCAGGTGACCCATGGTGTCCATGTACTACTCGCTCTGGAACTGACCTCGGATCAAGAGCCCATAACTAGGCCACATCCTCACCCCCTGTCAAATGTGCCTTTATATATATTTATATCTCTGTATCTTATCACAATATGTTTCTCAATGTAATTCTAATTCATCAGTAAATGGGGAGTGTGATCAGTCATCAATTCGAATATCAAGAACATAAGGCTTTATGCCACAATTCATATCAAGAATCAATTAATTCAACTTATCAACAACATGGATTTGAAATCATCTCAATCACAAGAAGGGTATCTATTGACTCCTTCCTTTTCAAACACAACAGTTTCATCTCAAGTTTAGGAGTATGAAGAAATGGCAACAAGCCCACATAATCAGAATTCATACCAACCATATCATACTTTCTCCTATTAACTTTACTACACATGCAATCAACTAACCAAATCTAACTCAAGTAGGACGTAACCTACCTCAAAGCCGAACTGGAACAATGAACTTATTCTGCAACAGCTCTCCCCTTTTGCAAAGCTTCAGAACGTTCAAAGTCTAGTAATTCATAACACTAAGTGAGTATTGGATCATCTGCTCAAACAATACGACAATTTGGAAAGGGAAACCTACTTCTTTCTACTCTTTCCAATTGGTTGAACTATCACTTATTCTAATTCATGGGTTTCTAATCAATTCAACCCTTTTACAAGCAGTTTTTATGCTAAAGTTACCATCTTTATGTAACCCTAAGTCTTAATACATCTGTTATATCCCGTATTTTGTACATTGGGATAATCCGGGCTAACCATGATAAGTTAAGGACAAGACTATTTCGGGATACGAGATAGAGACTTTTGACCTTCGATTTTGTTTTAAGGCATAAGTTGCTTATGATTTTATTGGTATAGAATATTAAGGAAAATTTTGGGTCAAAAGTTAATTTTGGGAAGTTAGTATTTCATGAAATGAAAGCCAAGTGGTCGTGTGGCTAGGGAGTGGACTCCCACCCATGGCTTGGCCAAATTTAATTGATCCAAGTCATGTGTGGGGCATGGTCCACTTGTATGGATCATATATGTAGATAGATTAAGACAAGCAAGTCATATTCATCATCTTCACCCCTTAGAAACTTGAAGAAACTTGAAAAAAAAAAAAGAGAGAGAAGCCATATTCGGCCAAGCCTAGCCGAGCAAGACCCCAAGAAAAATTAATCAAAAAAAAATATTTTCTTCTAGTATTCCAACCAATTGGAAGGTCCTTATTAACGTGCTTAAAAATTGACAATCATGTTGTTGCTTCATATTTTAAACTCACGTTGACAGTATTATATTTCGTATTTTTGTACGTCGGATTATTCGCAAGCTGAGGTGGGGCTCACACATTGAGATTTTTTTGGGATATGTGACAATTTATATGAATCACATATTTGAAGTTAAACATCACTCAAGAAGGACCCTTGAGCCAAATCAAAGTGTAAGTCCTCCAAACAAATATTTTTAAGTAACATTTTCGGGTGATCTGACTTTGAGGGGCAGAAACGGTATTATAAGTTTGGAATTTGGAAAAACACCAAAGATATAAGTTGTAGATAATTGAATTACCTTTCCAAAAATAGTTCGTGGCCCCACAGATGACATCGGTATAAGGAGATATGGACGTTTTAAGGCAAAAAGGTCAGTGGGCTAGGCCCAAACCGGGCCCAATCGGGTTAGGCCCATGACCCATGCCTATTTAAGTGAAATTTCAGCCCTTTCCTCTCATTTTTCAGACCAATAACACCAGAAAATTCTGGAAAGAGAGAGAGAAGAGCCTTGGAGAGAAGAAAAACCAATTTTGACCAAAATCTGAGCCCCGAATTCCGAAGCCCATGAAGAGAAAAGTGTTGTGCGCTGCGTTGTCTTCAATTTGAGCTAAAAATCAACCAAGGAGAAGAGTGATAACGTGGGGGCTGCATGTTTAAGGTATGAATACGGTTCCTTTTCATTGTTAACGAGTTTATTTAGAATTTTAATGGATTAGCACGGAGGAATAGCCCCGATAAATTCGTTTGTTGGTGTTGTGAATTATCGAAGGAGATTTGAAAAGAATTTTGGAAGAAAATAAATGTATTAAACTTGTAAAATGTGAAGGCTGTTGTTACTGATGTTGTTCATATGAATTCCGACTCCTTTACGGAAATAAAATTATTAAATAGTTATATCGCAAATTTGGTTGGTTGAGAAATTTAGAAAACGATTAATGTGCGGGCTGTTTTATGGCATACGTCGGTATTGGAAATGATGTTAATACTATTGGTATTGTTGTTGATGTTGTTGGTTACTGAATTGAGAATTCGGGCTAGGCATATAAACAGGGGAGATGCTGCCCGATTTTTGACAGAATATAGAATGGTTTGGTTTGAAATTTGGAACAAGTGTGAAATAAAGAGACTAACGTAGCGTGAATCCCTTTAAATGTAGATTTATGAGTTTGGACGAATACGCGTAGCTAATAGGAGGTTGAACAGGTATGTAAAGCTCACCCTTTCTTTCTTTCTTTTGGCATGTCTACAATTCTCATTTGCTTCTTGATGTTACTATTCCTAATTTAGTCGAACTATGATCTTTTTGTCTTTCGTATGATTGGATAATAAATGTTGCATAAAGAATTTTATATTTTTTTAAAAGGATTCTGTAACTACGAACGCCCGTAACTTTCACGAGCGGGCTCGGATTGGGTTGATGCATGCTTATAACCCCCGAGACCCTCCTTATATAGCCTTATTTGATGCGTTCCCGAGTGACGTTTGAAGGAAATGTGATTTGACTATTGTCTTGATTTTCAAACGAAGGTTCGTTTTGATTATTCTAATGAGTTTGAAATGTTTTAAATTGCATATAGTTACTCACGACTCTGCTCGTGCATATGGTTGTTACATCTTTCGCCGAGTCCCGGGCCGGTTATGTTATCGTGCGCACTATATTATATTCCGAAGTATGATGTGTCCGGTTCGCCGAGCCCCTCACTAGAGGGCCGGGTACCGTGTATATTTGGTGTTATGATGTGTTATGGCGTTATGATGTGTTATGTGATATGTTGGGTTTGGGAGATATGAAATCTTTTGGAGTATGATGTGTTATGGCGCCAGTAACGGGTGGGCGACCATATTCCCTGAGCCCCATGCATGATTTGTGTTTCAAAAGTAAGAATTTTGGTATACTGATTTCGTATTCATTTTCCATACTTCTTACTTCAGTTATGATCCTGATTACTGTATTCCATGCTTTACATACTCAGTACATATTCCGTACTAACTCCCTTTCTTCGGGGGCTGCGTTTCATGCCCGCAGTACGTACGCCCATTTTGGCGATCCGCCGCCCAGGACACCGATCCCGTTGTCTTGGAGTGCTCCCTTGTTCGGAGCCCATATCTTGGTACGTACTCTTCCGTTGCATATGTATATGTTTGTTCAGGGGTACGGCGGGGCCCTGTCCCGTCATATGATTCTGTTGCTACTCTTAGAGGTCTGTAAACACATGTGTGGGTTGTGTATGGATCCTGTTCAGCTGTGTCTAATTGATGTACTATGATATGATATTCGTCTCTGATGGCAGCCTTGCCGGCTTGCTTATGATTTTGATATGTGACGGCACCTTGTCGGCTTGCACATATATACATATTCGGGGATGTTGTGATTTATGATAGCCTTGCCGCTCGTACGACATATGTGTTTTCGCGTATTGACAGTTGATACGACGCCCGACCTTCGTACTCGTATATGTTCTTTGTATGCTGAATTCGATTAATAGATGTGTACGAGTGTCCGGCTCGGCACTAGCCACGGCCTACGGAGTTGGGTCGTGACAAAAGTGGTATCGCAGCGGTTCGTCCTCTAATGTCTACGGACCGTGTCTAGTAGAGTCTTGTTTATCGGTGTGTGGTGCACCACATCTATAAACGAGAAGCTACGGGACATTTAGGATGTTACCTTTCCTTCTTACTCTAGATCGTGCGACGAGCCAAGTCATAGGAAATGGAATTCCTCATACTAACCTTTGATTTCAGCAAAAGAACGACGTTGAGAAGGAAGCGACTGACGATATTGGAGGTTACAAAGCACGCAGGTAAGTAAAGGGGTACGAAAGATATATGTCGGGTAAGGTATTAAAGCACGATTGAAATGATAAGTTGAAAATTGGAAAGGAAAGTAGACAGGAAAGTGTAACACGTGCAGTTCGCGTTGGACATACAAGGTAAGTCCATCATTTTCATACTGTGATTGATATTGGGAGCCCTGTGTGGCTGTGATATGATATGACATGATACGATATACATATATGTATGATGGCCCTGTGAGGCACTGTTGGTATTTCCTGCGTGCAGGTGTTGGGATAGTAAGGAATACAGAGGAAATTCTACCAAATTTTTTCCAGAAATAAAATAAGAATGAGATATAATTTTGAAATATGTCTTGGAAGGTCGTGCCAATAGTAATGCTAGGGTTTGACTGAGTTGTCAGTATTGCTGACCCCGAGAAATAAGTTAATCGTCGAATTAATGGTAAGGGTAATTAGGAAGTCGATGTGGACATGGTAACAAGGAATTTGGAGAGGAACTTGTGATACTAAGAGATGATTTAGAAAAGACTGGTAGACTTTGATAGAACAATATATTAAGGCACCGACTAAATTGATAAGCAGGAGAAAGATATGACGTGATATAGATGACTAGAATATAAAGGCAAGCGTGGAATGGGAAAGCGAGCTATAGAACGAATAAGAAGAGCGCGAGATAACAATGTAGTAGTAAATCATGACATGTGCAGCCAAGGACACGAATGCTGTAAGTGATGGGGCTATGAAGGATCCAGTTATAGAAAGATGGACAACGAGGTAGAATGAATGCTAGACAATGACAGGTTTGATATGAATAAACAGAGGTGAACAGAATATGTTTCGAAAATGAGAAAGGGAGTATACAGAAGTGATGTTTTGCGAAGGATACAGAGGCAAGATAAGATTTCTAGTGCCCAAAATAAAAGATAGACATAAATGGGAGAAACGATAAGGGAGTACCAAAGGAGGCACCCAAGATAGACGTAGTTAACTAAGTACGAGTATGGATTGAAAGGGAAATATATAGTTATGAATTTAAAAAGGTGGTACGATGACAAGATGGATATTGAGAATTAAGAAGGCTAACATAGTGATCGTGAAGTCAGGAGAGTAAGAGACCCTTTCTAATTCGGAGGGAGATGTGTTACGAGAATGTTTTGGGAATCTGTTAAGACTTCAACTTACTCCAGATTATGCGATAAAGGTCATGCGGTGAGCTGGATGCTACTATACCAGCATTTGCGCATCGTATTTCATCAGAGTTTCAAGGTTAAGCGTGCTGGAGTGAGAGAAATTTTAGGATGGGTGACCCCCTGGGAAGTATTCTAAAAATCTTATAAATTCAGACATAGGAAGCAAATAAGAAGCTAGAGTAGCCTAAGGAAAATTAGAGTATGCGGAATGGGCAGAAGCCTTAAGAGGTCGCGTAGGACGGGGGCGGATTGGACCGGTGAAGAGAAAGAAAATGCACCACACCAAAAATAGGGTGAGTTTGAACAACGTTTGGAAATGTTTGGTAAGCGAGATGGTAGTAATTATATATAAGTGTGCATATGATATTCCATGCAATGATAGAACCCGACCCTGAGAAGCTCGGGAAGGACGGCAGATAATTGCCGAAGATAATGGACATTCGAACGCTATTGGTGTGCCAGGACCCCCTTAGAAAGGGGGGGGGGGGGAACGTATTGGATTTAAAAGGAATTATGACGCTTGTAATAAGAAGAACAACGATTAGTGGTTTGGAAACTTTTGAAGGAAAGGGGAACGCCGCTCTTATGAATGGAAATATCGGATATGGGCAAATAGTTTATGGGCCACTAATTATTCTAAACACTAGAGCATATGCTATGGAATCATATGAATCATCAACGTGAAGCTATGCTCAACTACGATTGTAAGAAGTCCACACCAGAAAGATAACAAGGAATAATGACGGATGAAATGATCGCTAAAACAAGGAAATCGAAGGCATACACACATGTGTTGCAAGGAAAAAAAATCCTAAGGAGGGGATGTGGATATGATACAAGATATCAAGCGGAGGATCAGGTGAATTTGAGGCTGAAGAAGGGGACATAGAGCGGAATATAAGCGGATAATGGTATAAGTGCACCCTTAAAGGGGGGAAGCGGGTGAGAGAAATGCAAGTATAAGATGGAAACAATTAACACTGCAATATATTTGATGTGGATGCTTAAACTTCAAGTGAGACCCCTTGTTGAAACAAAGTTAGTAGGATCTGAGAGCCGGCAATAAATGAACAAAAGTTAGAATAATACTTGAGATAATGCTAAGAAGTGTTTGTGGAGACCTCGAATGACATGACGTCAGAAAGTGGACGAGTATAAAAAGGAAGAGTATGACAAAATAGGCTACGAGCGAAGGTTAGTATGGATGAGCCATGAAAGCGTAATGGACTAAGAGTAGCAAAGACTAAGGTTGAGATTGGATGTACTTTATACAAGTTGTACAAGGATAGTTACGCAACCTACGAATATTTGTATATTAAGCATAAGACCAAGTGAGTGAGTACTTGATAAGGAGAGTAAGGGTTCAACAAGAACAACGCGGTGGTGATATTTTGGATATATTAAGAAAGAGGTAGAGCATAAAGATTAGTGAAACGACGTTAAGGTATTTCTCGGCTAGATTGAACATCATTGCATATTCTTGTAAAGATGGCAACATAACGTGTGACAGGAAAGTAAAACCTGAACAAAAGGGGCAATGGAAGAGTTGGAATGTAAGCTAAGGAAATGACACGAGATGATGTGCCTAGAGAGCTACAAGTTGGAATAAGGGAATTATAGAATGGCTTAAGTGAGACGATCAGAACGAGCTAGTTATTAACGACAGTGAACTTACACGACAAATCAGAAATGTGTCAGAATTATACTAGCTGATGATAGTTAAAGCATAGAGCGGTTATGTAAAGTTATTTTATGGAGGAACTTCGTCGCTACTCGATAAGTAACTCTAAGGATGGAGATTAAGAGCTGAGAAGTAGAGTGATAGTTAAAGGCCCTCCAAGAAGTCAAGAAGTAACGTATGAGACTAAAGACTCTCAGAATATGGACTTCATTACAAGCCTACCTCGTACTCCACGAAACTATGGCTCTATGGGTTATTGTGGATAGGCTAGTAAAATCGCCCCATTTTCTCCCGCCTAGGGACTATGCCATGTTATACATCAAGAAGATAGTGAGACCTTACGAGGTTCCCACATCTACTATCGGACAAAGAAACCCAGTTTACAACTAAACTCTGGAGATCACTCCAAAAGGGATTGAAGACATAAGTGAATCTCAGCACAACATTCCATCCTCGAGCCGACGGACAGGCCGAGCGTACTATTCATACACTAGAAGATATGTTGCGGGCCTATATTACTGACTTCAGGGATAGCTGGGACGATCATCTACCACTTGTTAAGTCACTCATAACAGTGGTGATGATCCTAGCACCCAAATAGCGCCGTAAGAGGCCTAATATAGTAGGAGGTGCAGGTTACCTATTGGTTAGTTCGATGTTGGTGAGGTTAAGTTAATCGGCTCAAATATGATTCAACAGGCCACTGATAAGGTGAAATTTACCCAGGAAAGATTATTAGCGACCCGCATTCGATAAAAGCCGTATACAGATAATCGACACTGACACTCAGGGTTCCAGATTGGCGATGGGGTATTCCTAAAGATGTCACCCATGAAGGGTGTAACGAGATTTGGTAAGAGAGTGAAGTTTTTCCCGAGACATATTGGGCCTTATCCGACGGTTCGTAGGGTAGGCCAAGTTGCCTATGAATTGGACCTACCGTCTGACTTGGAAGTAGTACAACCAGCCCTTCACGTGTCGATGCTTCATAAACGTATTGGTAACCCTTAGAGTAACCCCCTATGGATGATGTTCCGGTAACGGAGAAATTATTTTACGAGAAGAACCTTATGCCTATACTTGATCGCTAAGTTGGAAAGTTGCGTATTAAGGATATGGCTTTCATTAAGGTATTGAAGCGGAATAACAATCGGAAAGAGATGACTTAAAAGGCTGAAGGGAAGATAAAGAATGAGTATCTTTACTTATTCCTTATGTCTACAGGTAATTTAAATCCCTCCTTTGAGCATATTGGTTGGTGGATGAAACTATATATTCTCGCAATACGAGAGACTTTCTCGAAACCTTGGAGAGACCTTATGAGGCTAGTTCAACATTCGAGAACGAATGTTCTAAAGGGGGGAAGGATGTTATATCCCGTATTTTGTACATTGGGATAATCCGGGCTAACCATGATAAGTTAAGGACAAGACTATTCCGGGATACGAGGTAGAGACTTTTGACCTTCAATTTTATTTTAAGGCATAAGTTGCTTATGATTTTATTGGTATAGAATATTAAGGAAAATTTTGGGTCAAAAGTTAATTTTGGGAAGTTAGTATTTCATGAAATGAAAGCCAAGTGGCCGTGTGTCTAGGGAGTGGACTCCCACCCATGGCTTGGCCAAATTTAATTGATCCAAGTCATGTGTGGGGCATGGTCCACTTGTATGGATCATATATGTAGATAGATGAAGACAAGCAAGTCATATTCATCATCTTCACCCCTTAGAAACTTGAAGAAACTTGAAAAAAAAGAAGAGAGAGAAGCCATATTCGGCCAAGCCTAGCCGAGCAAGACCCCAAGAAAAATTAATCAAAAAAAAATATTTTCTTCTAGTATTCCAACCAATTGGAAGGTCCTTATTAACGTGCTTAAAAATTGACAATCATGTTTTTGCTTCATAATTTAAACTCACGTTGACAGTATTATATTTCGTATTTTTGTACGTCGGATTATTCGCAAGCTGAGGTGGGGCCCACACATTGAGATTTTTTTGGGACATGTGACAATTTATATGAATCACATATGTGAATTTAAACATAACTCAAGAAGGACCCTTGGGCCAAATCAAAGTGGAAGTCCTCCAAACAAATATTTTTAAGTAACGTTTTCGGGCGATTTGACTTTGAGGGGCAGAAACGGTATTATAAGTTTGGAATTTGGAAAAACACCAAAGATATAAGTTGTATATAATTGAATTATCTTTCCAACCATAAGTCGTAGTCCCATAGGTGACATCGGGATAAGGAGATATGGACATTTTAAGGCGGAAAGGTCGGTGGGCTAGGCCCTAGGCCCAATCGGGTTAGTCCCATGACCCATGCCTATTTAAGTGAAATTTCAGCCCTTTCCTCTCATTTTTCAGACCAAGAACACCAGAAAATTCTGGAAAGAGAGAGAGAAGAGCCTTGGAGAGAAGAAAAACCAATTTTGACCAAAATCGAGCCCCGAATTCCGAAGCCCATGAAGAGAAAAGTGTTGTACGCTGCGTTGTCTTCAATTTGAGCTAAAAATCAACCAAGGAGAAGAGTGATAACGTGGGGGCTGCATGTTTAAGGTATGAATACGGTTCCTTTTCATTGTTAACGAGTTTATTTAGAATTTTAACGGATTAGCACGGAGGGAATAGCCTGATAAATTCGTTTGTTGGTGTTGTGAATTATGGAAGGAGATTTGAAGAGAATTTTGGATGAAAATAAATGTATTAAACTTGTAAAATGTGAAGGTTGTTGTTACTGATGTTGTTCATATGAATTCCGACTCCTTTACGGAAATAAAATTATTAAATAGTTATATCGCAAATTTGGTTGGTTGAGAAATTTAGAAAACGGTGTGCGGCTGTTTTATGGCATACGTCGGTATTGGAAATGATGTTAATACTATTGGTATTGTTGTTGATGTTGTTGGTTCTCGAATTGAGAATTCGGGCTAGGCATATAAACGGGGGAGATCTGCCCGATTTTTGACGAGTAATATAGAATGGTTTGGTTTGAAATTTGGAACAAGTGTGAAATAAAGAGACTAACGTAGCGTGAATCCCTTTAAATGTAGATTTATGAGTTTCGGACGAATACGCGTAGCTAATAGGAGGTTGAACAGGTATGTAAAGCTCACCCTTTCTTTCTTTCTTTTGGCATGTCTACAATTCTCATTTGCTTCTTGATGTTACTATTCCTAATTCAGTCAAACTATGATCTTTTTGTCTTTCGTATGATTGGATAATAAATGTTGCATAAAGAATTTTATATTTTTTTAAAAGGATTAACTACGAACGCCGTAACTACGAACGCTCCGTAACTATGTTCGTCTTCACGAGCGGGCTCGGATTGGGTTGATGCATGCTTATAACCCCCGAGACCCTCCTTATATAGCCTTATTTGATGCGTTCCCGAGTGACGTTTGAAGGAAATATGATTTGACTATTGTCTTGATTTTCAAACGAAGGTTCGTTTTGATTATTCTAATGAGTTTGAAATGTTTTAAATTGCATATAGTTACTCACGACTCTGCTCGTGCATATGGTTGTTACATCTTTCGTCGAGTCCCGGGCCGGTTATGTTATCGTGCGCACTATATTATATTCCAGAGTATGATGTGTCCGGTTCGCCGAGTCCCTCACTAGAGGGCCGGGTACCGTGTATATTTGGCGTTATGATGTGTTATGGCGTTATGATGTGTTATGTGATATGTCGAGTTTCGGAGATATGAAATCTTCTGGAGTATGATGTGTTATGGCGCCAGTGACGGGTGGGCGACCATATTCCCTGAGCCCCATGCATGATTTGTGTTTCAAAAGTAAGCATTTTGGTATACTGATTTCGTATTCATTTTCCATACTTCTTACTTCAGTTATGATCCTGATTACTGTATTCCATGCTTTACATACTCAGTACATATTCCGTACTGACTCCCTTTCTTCGGGGGCTGCGTTTCATGCCCGCAGGTACAGACGCCCATTTTGGCGATCCGCCAGCTTAGGACACCGATCCTGCTGTCTTGGAGTGCTCCCTTGTTCTGGAGCCCATATCTTGGTACAGACTCTTCCGTTGCATATGTATATGTTTGTTCAGGGGTACGGCGGGGCCCTGTCCCGTCATATGATTCTGTTGCTACTCTTAGAGGTCCGTAGACACATGTGTGGGTTGTGCATGGGTCCCGTTTCACCGTGTCTAATTGATGTACTATGATATGATATTCGTCTCTGATGGCAGCCTTGCCGGCTTGCTTATGATTTTGATATGTGACGGCAGCCTTGTCGGCTTGCACATATATACATATTCGGGGATGTTGTGATTTATGATAGCCTTGCCGGCTTCTGTACGACATATGTGTTTCTGCGTGACAGGTTGATACGACGCCTGACCTTCGTACGCGTATATGTTCTTTGTATGCTGAATTCTGATTAATAGGTGTGTACGAGTGTCCAGCTCGGGCACTAGCCACGGCCTACGGAGTTGGGTCGTGACAACATCACTCTTATCCATTAGAACTTGAATTCCCACCCTAGGAAGTGATAATCTATAACCTTATATGAATAAACAACAAAAAAAATCACTAGTCCATTCATTATTCAAGGGTTTCTTAAGTTATAGGATTTCAGTCCTTTCATTCACCATTATGAAGCCTTAAACTAAGCATGGAACTTAAGATGGTGATGGAATGAACAAAGTAAAGGGTTGAGACTTACCTTTCAAGAGTATTTTAGCCCTAGCATTAGAAAATCGCCACAAGTGTTCTTGGGAACTGTTTGGTGTTATGTGGGGAATGTGTTCGAAGTATAGAATATAAAACACGGTTTCTGCCTCCCGTTGACCGCTGCAGCAGTCGATGTTCCTCTACAGCAGTCTCGCTATAGCGGGAATTGAACTGCTACAGCGGACCTCATCAAGTCCCGACACCCTGCGGCGGCAAGGCACGCCCCGCTACAGCGGACTCGCTACCGCGGTACTACCAACGTTGCAGTGATCCATGTTGACCAGTAGCTTTGGTTTTTCCACCAGTTTTTCATCCAGAAATCCCAACACCACTTCGAGGCCCTACAGAAGCAAACCAAACATGCACATATACATAATGACATGCTATGGACTCACCCGTGGCCTCAGAATTCCCAATATGGGTCTAATTACTAAGTCACCCCCTAAAAGAAATGAAGACAGGTTTCAGACAATGCACAACATAACCAACACAAGTTTCAATTTTTAGTTTTCTAACTTCTTGAGTTCCCATTAAGCTCATTTCTATTCTCGGGAAGGTACTGGCAAGGGTAAAATGGACCAAGCCCCCATAACGACCTAGTGGGTCGTTACATCAGATACCAATAAAACAATCGTTCGTCCCCGAATGGACAAGAAAAGGAAACAAGGGAAAAGGTACCTGATTTAGTGAAAAGCTATGGATAATTATTACGCATATCGGATTTGATCTCCCAAGTAGCTTCCTCCACGGGACGGTTCTTCCACTAAACCTTCACCGACACAATCTCCTTAGATCTCGACTTACGACCCTCTCTATCTAGAATAACAATATGCTCTTCCTCATAAGACAAATTATCATCCAACCAGACAGAATCCGAACGAATGATAAACGAATAATCACTATGATATCTCTACAACATAGAGACATGAAACACCGGACAAACCTGAAGGCAAAGCCAACTCATAGGCTACATCCCCTACACGGCTAAGAATCTCAAACGGACCAATGAATCTAGGACTAAGTTTACCTTTCTTCCTAAAACTTATCACACCCTTCATGGGTGAGACTTTCAACAGAACTTGTTCTCCAGCCATGAACTCAAGATCTCGGACCTTCCGGTCAGCATACTCCTTCTGTCTACTCTGAGCCGCCAAGAGCTTTTCCTGAATCACCTTAACCTTATCTAATGACTCTCTCAAAAGCTCAGTACCCCATAGCCTTACCTCAAATGCATCGAACCATTTGATAAGAGACCTACATCTCCTCCCATAAAAAGACTCAAATAGGGCCATATCAATGCTCGAGTGGTAACTATTGTTATACGCAAACTCTACCAATGGTAAGAATTGATCCCAATGGCCACCGAAGTCAATCACACATGCTCGGAGCATATCCTCTAGGTCCTAAATTGTCCGCTCAGACTAACCATCTGTCTGAGGGTGAAAAGTTGTACTGAGGTCCAACCTAGTGCCCAATTTAGAATGCAAGGTCTTCCAAAATCAGGACGTAAATGTCGTGCCTCTATCAGATATAATGGAAATAGGAACCCCATGCAGATGAACAATCTCACGGATATAAATTTGGGCTAACTTCTGAGCAGTATGGGTGATCTGAACCGGTATGAAATGGGTAGACTTGGTCAATCTATCAACAATGACCCAAATCGAATCAAACTTACCCAAGGTCTTCGGAAGACCAATAAAAAAATCCATCGCTATCCTCTCCCACTTACACTCTGGAATGGGCATCCTCTGAAGCGTACCCCCAGGTCTCTGGTGCTCATATTTAATCTGTTTACAAATTAGGCATTGTGAAACGAACTCAACAATATCACGCTTCATCCTAGCCCACCAAAAGTGCTTCCTCAAATCCCGATACATCTTGATAGCACCAGGATGAATAGAGTATCTAGAACTGTGAGCCTCTTTTAAAATCGTCTTAATCAAGTCATCAACACGAGGGACACAGACACGCCCCTTGATCCTTAGAGCGCCCTCATCATCAATCATGGTCTCCTTGGCCTCACCACTCAGGATCTTGTCACGAATCTTGCATAGACTCGCGTCATGGAGCTGCCTTGCCTTAATCTGCTCCAGAAACGATGATCTCGCCTCAACATAAGCCAACAGTCTTCCCGAATCAGACACATAAGCCTCATGAACCTGTTAGCCAAAGTCTGAACCTCCCAAGCCAACGGATACTCTAACGCAATCAAACGAGCCAAACTACCCATACTAGCCGATTTTCTGCTCAACACATCTGCTATAACGTTTGCCTTGCCAGGATGATACAAGATTGTAATATCGTAATCCTTAAGCAACTTCATCCATCTCCGCTGTCTAGAATTAAGATCCCTCTGAGTAAACACATCCATCTCTACGGTGCCTTGCAACAGGCACCGTAGAGATAGTGCCTCCAAATCATTAACACGAAAACCATAGCTGCCAACTCCAAGTCATGAGTAGGATAGTTCTTTTCATGAACTTTTAGCTGTCTAGAAGCATAAGCAATCACCTTTTTTTCCTGCATCAAAACAACATCCAAACCAGAACGAGAAGGGTCACAATAAACCACAAAGTCCTTGCCCTCCACGGGCAAAGATAGAATAGGAGTTGTAGTCAATAAAGTCTTGAGCTTTTGGAAGCTCTCCTCACACTCGTTGGACCACTGAAAAGGTACCTCTTTTTGAGTCAAACGGGTCAAATGCGAAGCAATAGAAGCAAACCCCTTCACGAACCGACGATAGTAACTAGCCAAACCCATAAAGCGGCATCTCTCGTCACTTGCTGGCTTGGCCCAATCTCTCACTGCCTCAATCTTCTTAGGATCAACCATAATCCCTTCTTTCGAAACCACATGCCCTAAGAAGGACACAGACTCAAGCCAAAACTCACACTTAGAGAACTTGGCATACAACTCCTTCTCTCTCAACAACCCAAGAATAACTCTCAAGTGTTTTTCGTGATCTTCTTTACTCTTCGAATATACCAGAATGTCAGCAATAAATACTACAAGAGATGGGGTATTTATTTCGGATGGTGACTTTATTCAACTAGCGATAATCAATTCACATTCACATAGTCCCATCTTTCTTTTTCACGAAGAGTACAGGAGTGCCCCACGAGGAGACACTCGGCCGAATAAAATCCTTACTTAGAAGATCCTGAAGTTGCTCTTTCAATTCTCTCAACTCAGCAGGCGCCATCCGATATGGCGTAATAGAAATAGGGTGGGTCCCTGGCTCTAAGTCAATGCAAAAATTAATATCACGATTTGGTGGCATGCCTGGCAAGTCTGTGGGAAACACCTCCGCAAACTCACGTACCACAGGAACTGACTCAAGAGATGGTCCGTCAACACTGATATCATGAATATGTAACAAATAAGCCAAACACCCCCTATCAACTAGATTCTTTTCATGAATAAAGGAAATAATTTTCTTTGGAGAGGGGCTAAGGTTACCCTTCCACTCAAGTCTAGGCACCCCGGGAGTAGCTAAGGTGACTATCTTGGCATGACAGTCCAGAATTGCATGATAAGGAGCTAACCAACTAGGATGACATCAAAATCTACCATGTCTAGAATCGCTAAGTCAACCCAGGTGCTATACCCCATAAGTGTGACAGTACAAGATCGAAAAACTCTATCTATAACCATACAGTCTCTAACTGGAGTAGATACATGAATGTGGGCATCAAGTAAATCACAAACCATATCAATACCCATAGAGAAATATGTAGACACATAAGAAAATGTAGAACCCGGGTTAAATAATACAGAAGCCATCCGGTGACAGACTATGATGTTATATGTAATGACTGCATCTGAGCCCTCAGCCTCTGTCTTGCCAGGAAAGGCATAACAATGAACTCGTCTGCCAGTAGCTTGCGAACCATTGCGATCAACCTGCCCTGTCTGAGCTCCGCCCCTGCCAGGCTGATGTCCACCTCTACCTGACTTAAACCCATCTCTATTAAGCTGGGAGGCACATCTACCAGCTGTGTGACCGCCACACCCAATCTGAGCACTGTTTCCACTATAAGATCCTCCCCCTCTACCTGATGCTGGAGCTCTGGGAGCTTGAAACTGAGCACCCTGGACACCTTGCCTTAGTCTGGGGCAATTTCTTTTGAAATACCCCGTATCACCACACTCCAAGCATCCGCGGTCTAGCATCGGATGCTGAACAGAAACAGACGAAGCCGAATAACCACCATAATCTGGAGCTCTGGTCGGCGAACCCCCTGGCTGACTGGAATGGTACTGACTAGCCCTTGATGGGCCTCTAGCTGAAGCCTTTATGGCTGACTGAATAGGCATCCCGAATAGACCTGGGAATTTTGGCCCTTAAAGAAGGATCCACTAAAACTACCACTCTTTCGGGCCTTCTTCTCCTCGTACTTATTATAACTATCCTGCCTAACACCCTTGACGGTCCTAACATGATCCACCACTTCTTGAAAGGAAGCACCTGATGCTGCAAGCTGAAGAGCAGCGTTCAACCCTTTCACAAATCTCCTAACTCTCTCCTCCTCAGTAGACACTAGCTAGAGAGCATAGCGAGACAACGAATGGAACCGAGCATCGTAAGAAGCCACAGATAGATTTCCCTACTTAATATTACTGAACTCATCACGCTTGTGGTCCCTCAAAGTACGAGGAAGTTACTTGTCTAAAAACACCTGATAAAACTAAGTCCATGTCAATGGAGGCAATTTCGCTGGTCTGCACTCTACAAAAGCCCTCCACCATAACTTGGCATCACCTAAGAGCTGGAAGGTCACAAACTCAACACCATACTTCTCCACTGCCCCCATCTTATAGAGCCTCTCATAAAAGTCTATGATGAACTCATAAGCATCCTCAACCTCAGTGCCAAAGAACTCTGAAGGCTTCATCTTAGTGAACCTTAAAAACAAATCATGCTCATCCCCGGTCATCACCAGACCTCCTATTGGTCTAAAAAATGCCTCCCGTCCTTGAGCCTCATCCAAACGAGGAGCCACAACTGCAGTATGCTGTAACCCCAGAGCATGAACTCCGCCCGGAGCTGGATCACCCACTCTGGCACCCTGAGCACCTAGAACGGCTGGTAACACACCTGCCTCTGTCAACCCGTTCAGCAGGTTCAACACTCGAACCATAATGTCTGAAAACACTGGAGGAGCTATAATATCTGGCTGAGCTGGTACAGCTGCAAACTCCACTTCTTCATCTGGAACTACCTGAGGCTCGGGGGATTCAGCGCGATTCTGACCAGCCACAGGAGCCCCGCCCCTGGCTGGTGCTACTGCTCCCTTGCCTCTGCCACGGCCACGGCCACGGCCTCTAGCCTGTCCTCCACCACGAATCGGCCCTAGCGGCCTGACCTCCACTACTAGCTGCGGCCCCAGCGGCCGGCGCGGATACCTTATTTGCTGCTGCCATAGGAGTCCTCACCATCTGTGAGAGAATAGAAAGAAAAGTCAGCTACCAATTTGAATCATCCAGATACCAATTGGAATCAAGTAGCACGAAAGAAAGAAAGAAGTTGAATTTTCCTAGTGTCCCATAGCCTCTCGAAGATAAGTATAGGCGTCTCCATACCAATCCGCAAGACTTTACAAGACATATCCTTGTACAACGAGATCGATGAACCTAAGGCTCTGATACCAACTTTGTCACGACCCAAGTAGTTGTGAGTGGCACCCATACTAAATCTCCTAGTGGGCGAACCAATCCCCTTAAACCATCATCCATTAATTAATCAATTTTAAAACATTCAAGGATATAATAATAATGATAATAACAATCGTTGTCTAATCAAGCCATAAATAAATATACAATGCAGAAATCCTAACTATTACAACCCCAAAGATCTGAAAGTCATTGTACAAGGACTCTAAAACATAAAGTTGTATAATGAATGAAATAACTATCTAAAATAATCATAAATGTCCGGAATGAAGGTAGACATCCAAATAAGGAAAGATCTTCAGGCGGCATGGCATGGATAGGAGCTCACCGTTGGATCTGATCGGGAACTGGCCTAACACTAGAGATGAGGCCTGGAAGATGTCTCTGGAACACAATCTGCACTCAAATAAAAAGTGCAGCAAGGTAGTATCAGTACAAACACTATGTACCGGTAGATATCATAGGCCAACTAAGATTAGTATCATGCATACGTTCATAAAATCAATAAGATAGGCAGATAGGGACAACAGGACATAATCAAATAATGTCATCAAAAGAAATCAGCCAACACCGGAATAAGATAAATCCAACTATCAATCAATCACCAAGTTGATATAAGTTCAGTCATCAACCAACAACAGAAGTAATATGAGTCTAATTACAATGCCATAAAATAATGAAAGTATCTCAATCGTATACACACATGCTAAATGGTATTGTTTCCCCAAATAGTTTGACCTATAAGGGACCCAAGGTGTCCATATACCACTCGTTCCTGAACTGACGTCGGATCGCGAGGCCATAACAAGGCCACATCCTAACCCCCTTTTATATATATATATATATCTGTATCTAATCACATTATGTTTCTCAACGTAATTCCAATTCAACAGCAATGGGGAGTGTGATCAGTCAACAATTTGAATATCAAGAACACAAGGCATCATGCCACAAGTCATAGCAAGACTCAATCAATTCAACTTATCAACAACATGGATATGAAATTATCTCAATCACAAGAAGAGTATATATTGACTCCTTCCTTTTCAAACACAACAGTTTCATCTCAAGTTTAGGTGTATGAAGAAATGGCAACAAGCCCACATAATTAGAATTCATACCAACCAAATAATACTTTATCCTATCAACTTTACTATACATGCAATCAACTAACCAAAGTCTAACTCAAGTAGACCATAACCTACCTCAAAGCCGAATTGGAGCAATGCACTTATTTCTGCAACGACTTTCCCCTTTCAAAAACTTCGGAACATTCAAAGTCTATCAATTCATAACGCTAAGTGAGTATTGGATCATCTGCTCAAACAATACGATGATTTGGAAAGGGAAACCCACTTATTTCTACTCTTTCCAATTGGTTGAAATATCACTTATTCTACTTCATAGGTTTCTAATCAATTCAACCCTTTTACAAGCATTTTTTATGCTAAAGTTACCATCTTTATGAAACCCTAAGTCTTAATACATCACTCTCATCCATTAAAACTTGAATTCCCACCCTAGGAAGTAATAATCTATAACTTCATATGAATAAACAACAAAAAAATCACTAATCCATTCATTATTCAAGGGTGTCTTAAGTTCTAGGGTTTCAGTCCTTTCATTCACCATTAGGGAACCTTAAACTAATCATGGAACTTAAGATGATGATGGAATGAATAAAGTAAAGGATTGAAACTTACCTTTCAAGAGTATTTTAGCCCTAGCCTTAGAAAATCGCCATAGGTGTTCTTGGGATCTGTTTTGGTGTTATGTGGGGAATGGGTTCGAAGTATGAAATATAAAATACGGTTCCTGCCTCCCGTCTACCGCTGCAGCAGTCAATGTTCCGCTATAACGGTCTTCCTATAGCGGGAATTGACCCACTATAGCGGACCTCACTAAGTCCCGACACCTCGTGGTGGCGGATCTCGCCCCGCTACGGGGGACTGGCTTTAGCGACACTACCACCGCTGCAGTGGTCCATGCTGACCAGTAGCTCTGGTTTTTCCACCAGTTTTCACCTAGAAATCCCAACACCAATCCGAGGCCCTACAGACGCAAACCAAACATGCACATATACATAACAACACGCTATGGACTCACCCGTGGCCTCAGAATTCTCAACGGAGGTCTAATTTACTAAGTCACCTCTAACAAAAATGAAGACAGGTTTCAGACAATGCACAATACAACCAACACAAGTTTCAATTTTCAGTTTTCTAACTTCCTGAGTTCCCATTAAGCTCATTTCTATTCTCAGGAAGGTACTAGCAAGGGTAAAATGGTCCAATCCCCCATAACAACCTAATGGGTCGTTACAAGTGAACCTGCAAAAATGCTCTTTACTAAAAGACTACTCTCGACTATTCCCACGAGATTCAATCATCCATAGTAACATTTTTCCAGACGAGCACATCCACCACTTGTGCTCGTCCTATAACTAAGAATGATCCATTCGAATTCCTTTCATTACATCTCTATTTCGTCGAGTAACTGAAGACTCTTCACACACACCCTAATACAAAGTCCTACTTTCTCATACCTTATCACAAAAGGTCATTATTTATGTTTATATGCTTTCCAAACTTCTCTTCAGAGCCTCATCAACTATTCTTCTTGCCAAATCAACTAATTCATCCAAGTTTTCCTGTTGTAACCTTTCAAGCGTAGTCTTCCAAGCCACAATGCCTATCACTTGGTTATTCCGCTAATCATACCATTTAAATCATAAATATCTTCCCATCACTTGCTGTACCATAAATGCACTTCCTCGACTCTCGAGCTGCTAAAAGCTAAAACTTGGCTATCATGTAGCCATTTCCACCATCGCTTCCATTTCATAGGGATATCACCAAACTATAGAGTCTGAATCATAACTACACCCAACTAAGTCTTCAAGTCATCACTGCAATCTTGATCTCGCGTCCTTATCATGGTGAAAAATCTCATACCACACCGCGTAATGTCACATCCAGCTAGTCGTGTGCGAACCCGAGGACACGTCCTCACTATTAGTGATTTATTGAAACAAAAAAGTTTAGACTTTTAGCTGAATCAAATACAAATGAAAAGGAATGAAGGAATGGAATTTTTTTCTAAGTGTCCTATAGCCTCTCGAAGGTAAGTACAGACGTCTCTGTACCAATGCAAGACGCTACTAGACATTGCTCTTGTACTCGTGAGACCGGTGAACCTAAAGTTCTGATACCAATTTGTCGCGACCTGAATTCCCAAGCCGTGAAGGCACCTACCCCACCCGGTAGGCGAACTATCCACAACCGATTAAGCAAATTTTAAGAAGTATATTATGCGGAAATAAATAAATAAAGCCATTGAAAAGTCATAAACTAAGTCTGATATTCATAATTATGTGAAATAAATATAACCACCCAAAACCTGGTGTTAGAAGAACAACTAGGATAGCAAATACAAGTCTAGAATATCATCCGAATACACTGTCTGAATAGAAGATAAGATAGAATAATGTAAAAGAGAAAGAGAGAATCCAATGCCATGGATCAACTAACAGCTCACCCCGAATCCTCCAAGACAGGCTCCTCAATGATCGACGAAGTCTTAAGCCACATTAGTGCTAGGGACAGACTCTGCACACCAAAAAATATGCAGCAAATGTAGAGTGTGTATGGGAAATCAGCGTGTACTCAGCAGCATCGTCGACCGACCCTAACGAAATTGGAGACGAGGGTTGGCCTACGATTGCTACTTTCACACTTAACTGCTATTAGTCCACAATAACAACATTCTCAATAATATCATGTCATAAGCCTAGGTAAAAGCTTCTAATCCACAAATTCATCAAGATCCAAGTAAGCATTTAACATAAAACAGGCAACAACTCAAGTAAATCAACAACCAAGAAAATCAATGAGATAATTTGCTATGCTATGATATGAAATGCAATTCAAGGCCTTTTCCATCTCCCAGTACACACATGTTCGTGACCCATGAGGGACTCGCGAGGTCCATATGCCAACTCGACATTCTTAGATCATATCGGGTCTTAGCCATTTTAGGCTTTTAATCACAATACTTAGCCCTTAGGCTCATATTACCTGTCATATAGCCAATCTGGCACACAATACCATCATCACTTCGTCCAGAATCATTTCCCATCAGACCTTTCACTAGTACCCTCAAATTCACATGAGATACTATGATAAGCATGAATATGACATGCAATATGATAAGCAACCAATGCAAAACAATAAAGACTCAATCTTTAGTCTTTTTCCACTTTTAAATGAGCATTTTAGGAGTGATGAGAAACACATAATCACAATGAGACAGGTAATAAGCATAGAAGCAATAAATGAGGGACCTCATATTTGTAACGGCCCAACCCGCTAGTTATATTGTTCGCTTTGGGCTCAGTCCGTACGGCTTTAAAACGCGTCGCTAGGAGGTAAGGGATGCTTACTTATATACCCAACACCTCACACCATCTTAGGAGGAAAGTAACACATTGGCATAACATATGAGAGGTCTTTGGGTATATGAGTAAGCATCCCTTACCTCCTAGCGTCGCGTTTTAAAGCCGTGCTAAAATGGGCAAAGCGGACAATATCACTAGCAGGTTGGTCTATTATAGATGGTATTAGAGTCACTCTTGTGTCAACCTTATCGATGGATATATCAATAACAACCGAAAAAAATCCGGTCGTCACCGGTCACTAAAAGCCCTGTCGTTAAAATTAACGACCAGATTTGAGATCCGGTCGTTAAGATCCTTTAGTGTCGACAAAGATTCCAGTTGTTAATCTTGCTTTTAACAACAGAATTTTCCTTTCGCTAATATATCATTCAGTCTCGTTAAAATATTGAATGACAACAACTAATTTGGTTGTTATTAGTGCTTTTAACGACCAAAGTTCCTTTCGATAGTTATCCATTATTTTCAACTACTAGGCAGCAAAATTTTCTTTCGCAAATGGGAAATTCTATTAAATATAATTACAAAAATTTCAGAAAGGAATCATTACTTCATATACTTCCACACATCCAAATATACCAAATAATAAAATAACTATGTCAAATTTCATGACCAATACAAATAACTAAAGCATTACATTGCCAAAATGTATCCATCCAAATTGTATGACACTATTTTTATCAACTCCTAGAAAGAGAGGATAGAATTCCAGTATATGTACATAAGACATCTTTAGACCACCCCTAACAAAACTTAATCAACTTCTTGTACTTTAACTTGCTTTGCACTTTATTCGAGGATAGGTTGTTCATACTTCATATCCATGATCTGTTTAAAGAACAAGTTCATGTCAGTCTGATAACAAAACTCTTACTAACAAATAACAAGTAACCAATCATATGGAACAAGTGAGATTAATAGCTTGCAGATAAGATTAGTCAGTACAAGATATTAAAGTACAATAACAGTATAAAGTTTCTTGATCCAAATTGACTTATGATGAATAAATCTTACATAAGAAATGTAAACATCTTCCAAAAAAGGATAATTTTTTTTTAAACGATCCTATCAAAAGCAAAATAAAAAGGATTACCATGAAAAAGATGTGCTTTTGAATGAACCTCATATCCTTTATGTGAGCCAATGAAAAATAATAAGCAAAGCAAATTTATATTAAATGATGGGGATACTCACATTGTTAGGCTAATAAAAGAAGCATGTGAATAAAGATTCTTTTAACAATCATATTAAATAAACAACTAGAGAAAATAGCTTCAGTTTTCAATCACAGAATGTTGAATGAATGGGCTAACAATCAGGAGTTCTAGTAGATGAAAAGAAAATATTAACAGAATAATAGTAACAGTTGTGTATAGGTCATTTCCTTCCCTCTTGAAGCGGACATGAGGAGCTGTGCGAATGCAGAACTATACAAAGATATAATAAAGACAGAATACAAGTCACAGGAAATTCATATATAATAATGAAGTCCATTTTGTGTAGCATGGGATAAAAGTCAAACCTTCAGGTCTCCAGGTCACCATCTATCTCAGGCTCACCATCTTCATAAAATACTACTTCCTCACAAAAGAAATATCTTATTGATTCAAAAAAATGTTCAAAAGACTTACTGAAAGGAGAGAGACAATCAACAATCAAGAGTAGTTTAATGATGTTCTGGCTTTGATGTAGTATGACACGACAACAGAAAAAACTTTTTGAATAAGCTAGTGCTACTCAACACTCCTCAAGACTGATAAAAATTAAGAAATAGTAACATCTATAATTCTGAAACCTCTTTACAATGAAAGAACATCTATCACCAACAAGTGTTGATGACTGCAGAGACATCAACCCAAAAAACTAGAAAGACCTTTGATAGTTAAATAAGTCAGAGATTAACATTAAAAAAGTATACAGATCAATTCAAGCAAAATATTATCTAAAACAGTGAAATGTATGTCATAAACAAACAACTCATCAGAGTAACTCTAAGAAAACAATATTTAAAGGCATTAGTCGTTCTTAAATTTTGTTACGCATAGTTCTGCACACAAGAAAGAAATGAATAATTGACCAACTTTTGATGTTTCCTACATTTCTGCTATATTTATCAAGTCCTTGCAGAAAAAGGTCTACTATATACTGCCATAAGGCCATTTAGGCTGACCTAAAGCTACACCTCAAATCAACGACAAATTCACTAGTCTTGAGTAGAAATTGCAGAAATGAAGTTTTATATTTATCAACATTAGGACGACTGTGAGGAGCATCTCAAATAAAACATCTAGCAATGGATGATATCAAGGTATTCATATCAAACCTTTTTTTTAATTCAATGGTCACCTAATCTAATTATGCTTACTAATTCGCTAGTCACAGAACAATTTATCGAACTTTTGCAGTTGAAATTTGATGCCATCGAGCCACAATCTCCTCGGATTCTTGTGAATCACGCTAGAGATCAAATAGATGGAATAGTATGGTGAAAACTAGTTAGTGTGGCCTTAACAAATTGACGAATATAAGGGACAGATTTGGAAAGATGCAGCAATGTAAAATCTAGCAAACAGAATATAACAAGAGATATGCAGAAGGTGATGATACAACATTATGAACGGATCCCCACCTTTCCAGGTAAACCATATAATTCATTCAAAAAATCAGAGGGTGCAGAATTTAGATCTAAAATTCAGGCTCCAGACAGTTATCTCACGGGATTATATACAAAGTAAAGATCATTCGTTTTTCTTTTGATACGAAATAATGAATCTGAACAAATAAAAGATCTTTCGTTGATTTGAGAAATTCCCAAGTTTGAGGTAAAAATCAAGGAATAATGTAATCCATTGTTGTAGGGGCACACTGAAAGAATTCAGCCATTCACTTTAAAGGGAGACAAAGCAAGATAGATAGAAAGTTTAGAAGTTCAAACATCTAAAAGTGTCCCCCTTTCCTATGTTACTACCAATTTCATTGATTTCTTCCTTGTAGGTACTGTAAATAGCTGATGGAGTAAAAAACAAATACACATTTTATATTTAGCCCAATTATGACATTGAAAAATGCTAATTCTATTTAACTTGTCCACATAGACAAAAAGATAGAAGGAGAAAGAACCTATAGCATGTAAGTTTTTCATAAGTCTTGACTACTAAACAAAAGATCTCCAAAACAAATTGTACAAGAAAAAATTAAACAAAGCATAAGTAACCATCAAACAATTTGTTCCAACAAATTGCTGGAAACACAATAATTTGGTGATACAAAAACTCAAACGTGCTGCTTTTTTTTTTTTTTTCTGAGTCGAGGATCTATCGGAAACAACCTCCCTACCTCTGAAGGTAGGGGCTTGTTTGCGTACACTCTATCCTTCCCAGACTCCACTTGTAGATTTCACTGGGTATGTTGTTGTTGTTGTATAAAAACTCGAACCCGCCAAGCAGATACTTAAAACTCAATAGATATATTTTATAGGGTAGCACCCAACACTATGCAAATTACTATACAACTTCCACCTTCAGCACCACTATACAACTTTCAGGCAAAGAGATTTCTTGGCCTAACTTTTTAGAAACCAATTGGAAAATAAATAGATTTTGTAAACCAAGTTATTAATAGGTAATTTGCGTATTAGGAAAACAAAGATATCCCAAATTTGATATTTATAAAATTTTGAAAGTGTTGTTTAACAATGATAAAAGAAAATAAAAGAAGGGGTGACATTTTCAAGGATAAATACCAAAGGCAAATTAATAGAAACTCTACTAAGATTCATATCACTTACAAATTACAATACTCATGTTTGATTTTATAATTCTTATCCTAATTAAGCTTATTAAGTAGTGTCACATTAAAATTTGCACACAAGTTGTTTTTGAAGCAGTTAAAACTCTTTCAGTTTCTTTGGTTGCTCGTACTTTTAGATTTGAGAAGCAAATATTTCCGCTGTATTTTTTTGGCTGTGATGGAGAATGAGTAGGGTATTATTTTGATTCTTCTTCAACAAAGCAAATCCAACATCCATTTAGTACAAGTGCAATCACAACCCTACTAATTTGACCAAACTTAACATGTAAAAAGATAATTTTTTAACCTTACCTTGATGAGAAGGAAATCTAAGATGAGAAATTGATGCCGACGGGGGTGATGATCAGTTATTTCTTCTCCCAGAAATTTACTCTTGATAGCAATTGCAAGTTCTGGATAAGAGCAGACGGTAGTTTCTAGGGAAGAAGTATGTTTTGAAAGAAGGGTAATGGTTTCTTTTTTAGAGGAGGTAGTGGGGTTGGGGGAAAAGAGGGAAAAGGTACCGCCAATTAATTTATTAAATGACGGGATTTATATTTTTTTAACGACCAACTATTATCCCCTCGTTGTTTTGGAGGTAAAAGTTTCCTTTAACCACGGAAAAAAATATTTGACGTTAGAAATACATTTATAATGACTGGATTCATGTCCCTTCGTTAAGAAGTGGTCGTTAAAGATTAAGTTTCTTGTAGTGTGGTCTAGAGTTCAACTGGTTAGGAAAATCCAGAGTAAGCGGGGCAAAGCTCAGCGAGGATGCTGAGTCCATAAGAGGGGGTGTATGTGACACCTCCGCTTAGGAGGAAAATTCCCATATTAGCATAACACAGGAGAGGTGCTGGGTATATAAGTAAGCATGCCTTACCTCCTAGTGACGCGTTTTAAAGCCGTGCAGGCCTAGGCCCAAAGCGGACAATATCACTAGTGGGTTGGGTCATTCCAATATCCAAATCATGGACACAATCAATCTATGCTATTAGCTAATGCCCAAATTATGGCATTCAGACTGGACTATACAATGGAAATTACGTAAACACCCTTATCAAGACACCGGTATCTGATACAAGTGTTCATCACCTCACAAGTATCAGAACCCCCTTATGTTACCCCATTGTCCCATCTTATTAGTCCAATTTTAACCAACCATGACGCTTAAGTTAAGGTTTATAGTCTCAACGTGCCTGATTTGAAGTCCAAAGCTGAAGCGATCACCACACGGCCTTGCCCTTCTTCAAAGCCTCTGAACGATCCCAAATTGTTCAAATACAAAATCTACATAAGTACATGAATCCATAGACACCCATATAGCTACAAAAATAATTCGGGTCCAAAAAGTCACCTAAAAAGCCAATTCCGCGCCTCGAAGGATAAAATTGTAATTTCGTTGCAAAATCGGGTCAAATTTAGTCAAAATAGTACTCTACAAGTTTAAACAAGTTCAATGATACTCATATTTCTATACTTTGATTCAGAACCCAAAAAGGTTATCCCGAGCTTGAAAGGGCTAAACTGGAATTTTATTTCAAAATTCGTTTATCCATCCATAGCTTAACTAGTCTAAATCCAGAAAACCTATTCAAAAAGCCACCATCTTGATTCTCAAATCCATGATTTACCACTTTCCAACTTTTGGGTTCAAACTCAATTTTCCTCAAATAAACACGGATAAAATCGATAACCATCAAAATAATCTTGAGGAAATACCAAAATAAAGGTTAGATACTTACCCCCTCATTAATATGAGAACAACGTCGCGAAAATCACCTCAAACAGAGCTACCAAACTTGTGAGAAGAAGTCCCGAAACAAATAACAAAAAAACATAGCATCTGTCTGGCCCTAAATCAGGTGCTAAATGATTAGGAAGCTCACTTTTGAAAAGCCCAATAAAATTCTTGAAAAATTTCAGCCAAGGTAGCCTTTTGAATCACCCAATTTGGCTTTAAAATGAGAGAGATATGCTGTTTTCAAGTTTTGAAGGAATGCAGAAATTTAAGGGCGAACTTTAGGGGCAAAATCGTCATTTATAAGAAAATCTCACCAGAAAATCAGCAACAGCAAAATTTAGAAAAAATGCCATATCTCACTCATACGACAACCAAGTACGAAGATTCTTGCTGTTATAGTTCCAAATTACGGTATGGATCTAACGGTTCAATCGAAACACTAAACAAAAATCGTTTGCTCAATATGGTACCCTTTTTTCTCAAAACACCGTACAATCCAAACTCATCCGAAACTCATCGGAATCTAACCAAAATTTGTGGACAAGTCCAAAATCATCATACGAACTTGCTTCAACGCTCAAAACATCCAAACGGGACTATCTTGACCTGATTTTTACCATGGTCAACTTCAAATCATCTCAAAAGCTAATTTCTCAACCAACCACCTAAATCACACCCGAACCTCTCAAAAACTGAATCTATGACTCGACCAAGTCATAAATCACATTCCAGACCTAAAAGAACTCCTTGAATTCAATTACAGGCACGTTTATCCAAAAGTCAACTTTTGGTCAAACTTCTCAAACTTAGAACTTCAAAATTTCAAAACTTAGATTTTCTTCTCTGATTCTCATCCGATCACCTCGGGAATGGCGCCACCCATCCCCACAAGCCATAAACATCATGACGAAGCTAACAGAACCAACAAATTTTGAATGCATGTCTTGTTTCTTCTTGTGACCATTTTTTCACCATAAAAGGCATATTAAATATTAAAACCAAAAAAATCTCCGTCAATTTCTATAGGTCTTACATAATATTTCATATCTAACGGAATCTTCAAATTGCCAATCAGAGCACGTTTTCCCAAAATAAATAATTTATCCAAATAATTGAATGCTGGAATTTCCAAAGTGAAACCTTCTCCTAAAGTGAATCGAATGATATCCGTTTGACTTCAAATTTGACAAGCAAGTAAAAATAATTATTACAGAGCTTTTGGAGTATACGACACACAAAACAGAGCATCAGTTCTCAAAACGACCGACCGGGTCATTACAAAAGTCTTTGCATTGCATAGCATTTGCATATCTTATCATCTTATTAGTTCCTTATTTGGATGACGTGCTTAAACTATTAATTGAATTGTATTTATTTGCGTGTTTGGTTACTTAGACAGACTTGAGGACTTATATGCTTCTTACCTAGGTTTGTGACTTGTGATTATTATTGTGACGCACTAACAGTGGTTAAGTGCGGAAGTAGTATTCGAAGACCAACCCTCGTCTCCATTTTAGTTTAGGGTCAGTCGACGATGATGCTGAGTACACGTTGATTTACCGCACTCACTCTACACTTGCTGCACCTTTTTGTGTGCAGATTTTGTTCCTAGCAGGAGCGGAGCTCGAGACTTCCCTCCCTGTTGAGGAGCTGTTACGAAGGATTCGGGGTGAGCTACTGGCTGATCCGTGGCACCAGATTCTTCTTCTTTATTTACTTATTCTTGTCTCCTTATTTCAGATAGTATATTAGCTATTATCTCAGACTTGTGTCAGATTCTTAGTGGTTCTTGTACTAGTAACACCAGGTTTTGGGAGTTGGAGCACTTATTTCATGTTTTTATGATTACAAGACTATTTAAGACTTATAAATGACCTGTTTGAATATTCTACATTGATTTCGTTGTTAAATTGCTTAATTTGGGTTGTGAATGGCTTATTTACTTGGTGGGAGTAGGTGCCTTCACGACCTTAGGATTTTGGGACGTGACAAATTGGTATCAGAGCTTTAGGTTCACCGGGCTCACAAGTACAAGAACGATGTCTAGTAGAGTCTTACGGATCAATATGATGAGCTTCGTACCTATCTTTGAGAGGCTAGGGGCACTTAGGAAATTTCCATTCTTTCATTTCTTTTTCTGCGTATGTGATTCAATTCAAGGTCTAAACTTCTTTATTTTAATCTCTCAGTAATGGTACGAATACATCCTCGGGTTCGCACACGACCAGCTGGATGTGACATCACACGGTATGGTACGAGATGCATCACCGTGATAGCGAGATCAAGTTTAGATTGCAGCTATGACTTGAAGATTCAACTGAGTAGGGTTGTGATTCAGATTCTTTAGTTCGGTGATACCCCTAGAAAATGGGAGTGATGGTGTAAATAATTACATGATAGCTATGTTTCAGCGGTTAGTTGCTCGAAAGTTGAGGAAGTGCATTATGGTATAGGAAGTGATGGGAAGAGATTTGATAATTTTAAATGGTACGGTTAGCGGAATAACTAGGTGGTAAGTGTTATGGCTTTGAGGATTATGCTTGAGAGGTTAGGGCAACATGTACTAATATTTTGAAGATAAAGGAAAACTTGGATGAATCAGTTGATCGGACAGCAAGAATAGTTGATGAGGCTATAAAGAGAAGTTTTGGAAATCATATAAACATGAAAGATGACCTTTTGTGAGAAGGTATGAGGAAGTAGGACTTCATATTAGGGTGCCTGTAAAGAGTGTCCAGTTACTTGACAGAACATGGATGTAATGAAGTAAATTCAAATGGATCATTCTCAACCATAGGATGAGCACAAGTGGTGGATGTGCTCTTCTGCCAAAATGTTACTATGTATGATTGACTCTTGTGGGAATATTCGGGTGTAGTTGTTACGGTTCGCTTTTATGCGGGTTAAAGCATAAAAGTTACTACGAGGTTGTTGGTGCTCTAATTGGATTTTATTATTTTTAGAGTCACTACCTAATTTATTAAAGGAAAACTAGGAAAATCGGGTAAAAAAATTTTCAAGCAAGAGAAAAATCTTTTTGGTACCAAAGTTCGAGGTAAGGGTTCTGGTGATCCCCTAGGGAAGGTTTTACGTCCCTTAGTATTAAAAATCCGAGAGTATATGGTTAAGCTACAAGCTTCAATGTGTGATTAATGTATTTATTTGCTTAAAAAGTGTTTAGTTTTCCGCAAAAATGTCATTTATTCATATCATTAATCCAAGGAAAAATTTGGCAAAAATTCCCCTTAGAAAAGGGGTTCTTGGGTTTAAAAATTCCTCGTGAGTGTTCAACTCACTTTATTGCCGGACTAGGACACACTCGGGATTCCTCCCAAGTAGAGTCGCTACTATTCTAGTCCTAATAAGATGAGTTTAGTTCTTACGGGTTTTTCTATAGAAAATATGGAGTATCCTCCTATATATATATATATATATATATATATATATATATATATATAATATACAACTTTGTTTAAGTCTAATTCCTTTTATTTGAAGCTCATAATATCACCCATATTCTAAGTCCGGACCGTCTCGATCTGGCCGGCCCAATAAGTTTCTCTTTTTTGTTTATTGGTCCAAGATCGATGCGGCCTTCCGGGCCCAAATAGCCTTTATTTTTCTCAAAATTTTGTTCAAGTCCAGATCCAATTCTTAAAATTGTCCAGATTAGCTCAGGTCCAAAATTCGTTTTTGTTACACAACAAATTACACATTTTTAAAGTCAAGTCATTCCTTAAATCAGTTTTGAAAGAAAAAAAAACTTATCCAACGGTTAATCATTCGAATCACGGGCTTGAGGCCCAAAATCTGTTACTTAATATTTGAAGAAATATTCTGCCTTGTTCGAAATTTGAACCAATTTTAAACTTAACCAAATTCCGTTCTTCATTCTTTATGCTTAACCTTTCCTTTAAAATAGTTTTTAGACTAAAAAAAAAAATTGTTGTTAAGTTCCCAGTTCATGCGAAAATAGTTATCATCCGAGTTTTCTATGAAAATCATTTGGCAACTTCCTAAATAGTACGTGTTTTTCCTAGTTCTACACGCATAAGAGTTTCAATACTTCACATAATTGTTTACATATACAATACATATACACATATGATATATAAATTGAAATTGAAAAGAAAGAAAATTAAGCTGGTGGGTCTACCAAACCCACCAGCCTCCATTTTCACCTATGGACGGGCCTTCATCATATTTGCTTCCCTTATTTATGCGGACTCGATCAAGAAAGGTAATTGGGCTCTTGGCCCAATAGGTTTATGCAATAGAAGTTGACCCAAAAGATGGAGTCCCATGCAAACAAAAGGAGAAAGGGAAAACATGGATTAGAAGGCATCTAAAACTGAGATCAACGAGACTAAGCTTTATGTAATAAATATATACGAGTCATATGATCTTACATCTATGCAAAATATACTATATTTGGTGAAATGGAAACTCAACTAAAATACACGAGTCCACGTAGGCGGAAACGACAAAGAAACAAGCCCAAATGCAAATGATGAAGTTTTTTTTTTAAACTCAAGCCCACATAGTAAGCGGAAACGACAAGAAACAACCCAAAATGCAAATAACTGCAGATTTTAAACTCGGGCCCACATGACTATACTTAGAGAAGGGTTAGAAATGGCCCAATCTTTAACCAAATGAAAGCAGGTCTTATATTTGTCCAAGAGTATACAAAATATACTTCTTTGTATACACTTCCAGTGTATACAAGTCATGTATACTTTGTATACATTCAACTCCTGACACTAACATAAACAACACATAGGAGGTAAATGTAAAGTTTTTATGGAATTAACACTCAGTTTTTACACAGAGGTCCAAGCAAGAACAAGTTAGAAATTCCAGAAAAAGAAGAAATGCAGTTAATTATCCCTTCTAGTCATAACCAATTAACCAAAACCTTTTTAACATGGAAAAGGTTCTAATTCTTTTCAAAGTAGAGGACGGTGTATACTAGGTGACTTGTTCCTTACAATAAGCAATTATGTATCAATACCAAACTATATTCACCTTCATACTTATTTTAGATATAGCAACAGACCACTTAAGTGTGAAGATCTTTGATTTAGATGAAATTTAAGAGGGTGTACTGGACTGATCCCTTTAAAGGTTTACTAATGGTTAGTTGACTATTTATATTATCAAGTATAGGATTCACCCATTATGCCAATTCCAGACAGCAAGCCAGTGATTAAACAGCATCAAGTAAGACTCAAAACCTTATAAAAGTACTTAGACGTGTATAAAAACAGAACCAACTTTCCCTTTTGGAAATCTGGGTAAACAAATATAAGTGCCAAATAGTCCATGAAGGCAAATAATAATTCCTAGATGAGATTGAGAACCTGGAATTTCTGTTTTTTTTTTCTTAAAAAAAGTAACATAGGCATAAGATTCAAACAAAGGAACCAACTATCTTAGTTAAACCAAATACTTATTTTTAGGCAGTTTCCAAATAAAAGGTGAAGAGTGAAATGGATCTTGGATTAAAGTCTAGTTCTCTATTGGTTTAAAATCCTTTTTTAACAAGAAAAACAAAACTGACCCATAACAGGAAACAACACATGATCACTAGACTTCAATGTTGGTTTAAAATATAGACCATCACATTACAGCAACCCTTCTCTAAAATAGTGAAACTCACTTTGCAGATTAGGGGACTCCAACAAAACACAGACCAAGAGTCAACAAAGCAAGACCTTCTTAGTTTTTATTTTAGACAAGTGATTAGAGAAAATCCAAGCTAAATTTAAGCCTACCTGACCCTAGATAGAGATTAGACAAATGCCCCTATTTTATGTTCATCAACACAGGACATATAGAGGGTAACAGTTTTAGGCTCTAACAGATTTAACATGGTGTTTCTCATTTAAGCAAGTATGACTTAGATAAGAAAGGGGTCTAGGCAACTCAATCATGTTTCCAAGCATAAATATGTATAGCATAGTCTCTTAAACTTAAAGACAAACCACACAATCTCAAAGTAGAATCATCCCTATTACATGGAAACCACATTAATCAACTTGTTAACAAAGGCATTTAAATAACCTGTTGTATACTACCATAGCCATTAATACACCTCTTGTTCTTACTTGTAATGAATATGATTCTAAACAGAGTTCTAAATATCCTAAACTACAACTTTTTAAACCAAAGCAGAGCAAGCTAAACTAAACACAGTTTCATACTAAGTGTCACGACCCAACCCGCCATGACTGGCACCGACACAAACTCTTAATGGGCGAACCAACACGTAAGTCATCTATTCATTCAAGTCCATTATTATATTACACAATTCAATCAGTTATTACCCATTCAAGCACAAGATAATCAAAAATAAGTCATGTCATAAAACAATGAAGTAAATGCGGAAGTCCTTACTATTACAACCCCAAAATCCGAAAGTCACCGTACAAGGACTCTAGTCTAAAACATGTCTAAGGAATGAAAACTATCTAAACAAATGACCAACAATGTCCGGAACATAAATAGACATCATAAAAAAAGATCATCGGGTGGCCTGGCACGGATAGAAGCTCACCCTAAATCTGTCAACAATGGCCTCAACGCTAGATATGAGGTCGGGTGATCTACGGGATCACAATCGCACTAAAAAGAATGCGCAAGGTAGTATCAGTACAAACACTATGTCTTTTGGTAGATATCATAGGCCCACTAAGATTAGTATTCATGCATACATCATAAAATCAATAAAATAGACAAGCCAGCCAACAACGCGAAATCAATAATCCAACAACAATTCAACCAAAGATATTACGAATCAAGTCACCCAAAGATATCAAGAATCAATTCAACAGAAACAACAAGCGGGAACAAATTTACCAACACTAACCATATACTCGCTGTACACACATATTAATTGATGTCATTGCTCAGTAGTCATGACCTGTAGGGGACCCATGGTGTCCATGTACCACTCGTTCCCGATACTCATCGGACCCGAGCCACTAATCCTCCGCTCTGAAAAGAACCTCGGACGCCGTCCACATCATGTACCACTCATTTTAGGAACGAACCTCAGACCGCGAGCCCATAATCTTAGTCACATCCTCACCTCGATCAATGTGCCCTTATATATATATATATATATATATATATATATATATATATATATATATATATATATATATATATACCTTAGTATTTCTTGTCCTCTTGTTTTCAATACTCGAATCATCATTTTGTATCACAATTCCACCGAGAAGATCATATTAGCTTCTCTTCACAACAACATCAAACTTTAGGTTCAACACAATAAATAGTGGCACAAAGCCCAAACAGTCACTCAATCAATTGCATCCAAGAGTTCAACCACACACACATCATGTTTGAAGATTAATCATGCTTTCTCCTATCGAATTCACAATACATACAATTAACCAATCAAAGTCTAACTCAAGTAGACCGTAACCTATCCAAACATAGAGTTGGAACAATGCGAATCACTCCGCTACAGCTTTTTCCTTCCATAAAGCTTCGAAATGCTCAAAGTCTAGAAATTAGAATGCTCAATGAGTCATAATTGCTCTAGTCACAAAATCAATTCAAGAACACCCTTTCCCTTTGGCCCCATTCCTATGGGTGAATGATTTCTAGGTGTAAAACAACCTAACAATGGCCTTAGTAACCACCAATCATCAATTTATAAAGCTATTTAATCAAAACAACAAATTCACCTAGTTTCCATGGCCAAGCTACCATTTTATGAAACCCTAAGTCTCAATTCACTTAGTACACGGCTCTAATGGTTCAATTCTTGATTAAGAGGAGTTAACCCAAGCCATTAGATAATAAACACATGATAGCAATAATAACCCATCAATTATAGAAGGTCTATTAGGTTCTAATGTTACTATTACTAATTTACCATTGGAGACTCATAAAAGGAATGATAATCATGAAGATGATAACGTAATGATTGAAAGGGATGGTTGAGACTTACCTCTCAAGAATATTCTTACCCTAGCTTGGAAATTCACCCTAGGTGCTTGTGGGGAACTGTTTTGGAGTTTCATAAATAAAGAATTCGAAACTAAGTATTTAAAATCCGGCTACTATTTTTCGTTGACCGCTACAGCGGTCGTTACGATGCTGCAGCGGTCTCGCTATAGCGGCCAAGTGGCCGCTATAGCGGACCATGCTAATCCTGACCTCCTCTATGGCAGGCCCTCGCCGCTATAGCGACATCGCCATAGCGGATACAATGGAACCCGACTGATCGCTTGCGGCGAGGGCTCACCGTTACAGCGGAATTGCCGTAGCGGTACACCCCCTGCCACAGCAGTACTACTAAGGTAGTAAGCTCGTAATTTCCATAGTTTTTCAACTCTACCAGCCAACATTTCATCCGAGGCCTCACAAACATAAACAAAACATGCACATAGATATAAAAACACCATACAAGTTCACCCGTGGCCTCGAAATTCCCAACGGAGTTCTAATTCCTTACGTCACCCCTGATGGACTCAATAAAATCATAAACAATTCAATTTTTTAGTTAGTAGACTTATAAATCGAGTTTCTATTAGCTCGTTCTACCCTTGAAAAGGTTCTATTTGGTGGGGTGATCCTATAATCTCCATAACGACCGGGAGGGTCGTTACACCAGATACCAATTAAAACACCGTTCATCCCGCAACGGACAAAGATGAGGAATCTAGGAAAAGTTACCTGACTCGGCGAAAAGCTGAGGATACTTGCTACGCATATCAGATTCTGTTTCCCAAGTAGCTTCCTCTACCGGGCGATTTTTCCACTGAGCTTTCACGGAGGCTATTTCCTTGGACCTCAACTTACAAACATCTCTATCTAAGATAGCAACAGGCTCTTCCTCATATGTCAAGTTCTCATCTAGCAAAATCGAATCCCAATGGATTATGTACGAACCATCGTCGTGGTACCTCTTCAATATCGAAACGTGAAATACCGGATGAACGCCTGATAGACCCGGAGGTAAAGCCAACTCGTAATCCACCTCCCCCACAGGCTTGAGAATCTCAAAAGGCCTAATGTACTTCGGTCTAAGCTTGCCCTTCTTCCCAAACCTCATCACACCCTTCATGGGTGAGACCTTCAACAATACTTACTCTCCCTCTCCAAACTCAAGATCTCGCAACTTCATGCGTCCGCATATTCCTTTGCCTACTGTCTTGCGCCGGAAAGCTTATCTTGAATCACCTTCACCTTCTCTAAGGACTCTCTCAGAAGATCTGTACTCTAAGGTCTCACCTCAAATGCATCAAACCACCCAATAGGAGACCTACACCTCCTCCCATACAATGCCTCAAATGGAGCCATATCAATACTCGAGTGGTAGCTATTATTATATGCAAACTCGGCCAGTGGCAAAAACTAATCCCAATGACCACCAAAGTCTATCACACAAGCCCGAAGCATATCTTTAAGAACCTGAATAGTCCGCTCGGACTGCCCATCAGTCTGAGGGTGGAAAGATGTGCTAAGGTCCAACCTAGTACCCAATTCCTCATACAAATGCTCCTAAAATCTAGATGTGAATGTTGTGCCCCTGTTGGACATAATGGAGCTAAGAGCCCCATGTAGCCTAACCACCTCACGAATATAAATCTTGGCCAATTTCTCCGCATCATAAGTTATCCGCATCGAAATAAAGTGGGTAGACTTAGTCAACCTGTCAACAATAACCCAGATAGAATCGAACTTCGCCAACGTTTTCGGAAGACCGACCACAAAATCCATTGCTATTCTTTCCCACTTCCACTCAGGAATGGGCATCCTCTGAATTGTACCCCCAGGTTTCTAATGTTCATACTTCACCTGTTGGTAGTTCAGACACTGAGCAACAAATTTCACTATATCACACTTCATCCTAGTCCACCATTAATGTTGTCTCAAATCGCGATATATCTTAGTAGCGCCAGGATGAATGGAATACCTCGAGCTGTGAGCCTCTGTTAGAATAGTCTTAATCAGATCACCTACATTGGCACGTAAACTCGCCCCTTAGTCCGTAACAAACCTTCTCCGTCAATCACGGCCTCCTTGGCCTCACCACGCAACACCTTGTCATGAATTTTACACAACTTAGCATTCTCAAACTGCTTAGCCTTAATTTGCTCTAGGAAAAAAATGACTGAGCCTCAACACAAGCCAACACCCTGCCTGTATTAGAAATATCCAGCCTCATAAAACTATTAGCCAGAGTCTAAACCTCTCTAGCTAATGGAGGCTCCGAAGTCTGAACATCTCTAGCTAACGGAGGCTCCGAAGAGATCAAACGAGCCAGACTTCCCATACTAGCTGACTTCTTGCTCAACGCGTCAGCTACTACATTTGCTATATCGGGATGGTATAGCATAGTGATGTCATAGTCCTTCAGTAGCTCCATCCATCTCCACTATCCTGGGAGTTCGGATCCTACGGTGAACACATCTTTAGGCTGCGATGAGTCGATGTACACCTCGCGGTGGACACCGTACAAGTATTGCCTCTATATTTTCAATGCGAACACCTTCTTCGCGCAATTCTAAGTCATGAGTAGGATATTTCTTCTCATGCACTTTCAATTCTTGAGTCGTAAGCAATCACCTTTTCCTGTATCAAAACGGCCCCCGAACGAATGTGAATTATCGCGATAACCGACAAAATTCTTGCCTCACTTCAACAATGCTGATGCTAGAATAGGCTCTGTAGTCATCAAATACTTGAGCTTTTGGAAGCTCTCCTCACACTCGTCGAACCACCGAAACGGTACCTCTTTCTCTGTCAAATGAGTCAAATAAGAAGCAATAGAGGCAAACCCTTTCACAAATCGACGATAATAGCTAGCCAAACTCACGAAACTATTACACCTCATAGTTTGGTACGCTAAGATTCGTTAGGTGCTAGCTGTGTAATTGTAGATACTAGAGTACCTTCTAAGATATATGAGATTATATGCGCCTACCTTATGATTATGAGGGTTTAAGTTCATATAACAAGCTAGAAAAGGATTGGAGGGCAGGTGGATTAAGGAAATTAGGTTTGTTGGAACTTTGTAGAAAAGATGGGGGGACAATTTTGGTCCAACTTGGAGAAAGAATATCTTTTAGTATATGAGGAGTTTTGAAGTAAAACAAAAGCCTAAATTGAAGGTCATGAAGTCTAGGTTCCAATGCAACAAATCGCGCATCAATCTGACAATAGAATCAAAGGTTATGAGCATTTTAAGACAAACTGCCAGGGCAGGGAATAACCCTGCCCGAACGGGCCTCAGAGTGGCGTGAACGCACAGAGGAGTAGGCAGCAACTCAGCACGAATGCACCCCAAGGTGGCACGAACGCACTGAGTAAATCCTAGGTCGGTGCAACCCGACTCTAAAACATTATAAAAATGGGCTAACCCCCCTCAATTTGTCATCGTCCACACCACATCCAAACTTCCCAAATATTCTAGAAATTTCC